>NC_090924.1:1218188433-1218491464 GCF_040938575.1 Ambystoma mexicanum
AGAAGTGCTTTTCCTATGAGATGAGCAACATAACAGGCTGTGTCATATATATATATATATATATGTATGTATAATTGTGGCAAAGGAACAGTGTGGGAAAGAGAGACAGATCCTGTTGCATGATTTCCAAGCAAGTTACTACAAATAATCGCAATAGATCTGATTTGTGTTTGTATATTTTCGGATTTACCAATGAAATAGTCGCCCACAATGAAATATTACAGATCATTACTTTTCAGAACAAGTTGCTTGAGAACTGCACAAGAGGGCGATTTTGGTAAAATATGTTGCAAATCATGCATTACACAAACCTTACAGAGACTAGAGGGAATATTTATCTGGACCACTTTAAAACAACCCTCTTTAAGTCAAAAGACTAAAACTACAACAATATTGTATAAAGGGTCCCTTGCTTCTCCAGTACCTTATTCCTCTGGCCCAGTCATATATGTTGTTTATTCATTAAAGTCCAACATACTCTTTCAAATGTTATGTCAAAAATATCAATTTATTATAATTTTTTATCAAAATAAATCAATAAAATACATTTACCATCTTTTATAGGACCAATTCTCAAACATTTGCTATACAATTAGACAATGTTGTCCCAAGAAATACATACACAACACTTTGTAAGCTAGTACATTGGTTCTCTGTTATTCAATTCATCAATAGAACAAGTTTTTTGTTAAACATCTTTTGTAAAGGGTTGTCTATTCTAACAGGGGAATCCAATATTCCCAAGACTTGGAATACATATTTGCTAAGTAACAGTGGTTAAAAACAAAGGTAAAACGTTATGAAACACGCCCTGCTTGGCAAAAAAAAGTATCCAGTAAGGACAAAAAACTGGGCCAGACTAAAATCATGGGCTGACACTTGGGGTAATGACCTGTTGCTTCAAAGGCCAGCCTGAGACTGATGGTGTGTGTCATTCTAGAGACTGCAGGTGGGAAGAGTAGAAGGAAGGGACGAAGGAGTATGGGCTCTCATCATAAATGTGAAGCACCTCTGTAAGCGTACAGGTAGCTGAGAGAATGTGGACAGTTACTGCCATATTCTTCCCACATTTGCACGTGCCTCGCCATAACATTGCTTTCATTGGTCATAGCTTTTACGAAGATGTTTGGCTGTTTGTTCATCAGTTCGGCTGTCAACATAATCACATGAATTCTATCCCATTTTTCCAGCACCACAAATGAATGACAATCCCACGAGAAATGAGCTTAACATGGGCAATTTAGCCGAGCTAGAATGTCTATTTGGATTTATTACTGGATTTTTCTATTGATTGTCGGCCCCTATCTCGAAGAAATCAGAAGCAAAAGGGAAACCTAAGACTTCTATCCCGAAACCAGCAGCCAGCATTTCGGTGCAGCCAACAAGGACTTCCCCGCGGTTGTCCAAAGTTACACCCGTAACTCCACCTCCAGCTGAGGCTGAGAGGGAGGTACAACCCTGTGTGGTAGAATTAAACTGTGACGAAGAGCTAATGGAAGGCAAGGAACTCATTGGAGATCTGGATCCTGTTGACCATCCTGAGCTGCAGTCTTTACTGGCAGAAGGTGGACCCAGCAGGGCAGACTTCAGTAAGGGACAGAGAGAATGTCCAACTCTGGAAGGTCTTCGCCAACAGGCAGAAGCTCAGGCTGAAGGGCAAGAGCCTGGGAAATACAGGTTGCACTGGGAAGATGGCCTCTTCTACAGTGAACCGTCCGGGTCTGCACCTGGAGACTACAAGCGGCTTACAGCACCCCAAGAGAACAGACCACAGTTCTTGCAGTTAGCCCACGAGATTCCTTTGGCTGGTCATTTGAGTTTCAAGAAGACTAAAGAAAGGCTCTCTCTCTACTTCTATTGGCCAAAGATAGGCGCCGAAGTAGAAAAACACTGCAGGAGCTGCCACACCTGCCAGACCTCTGGTAAGGTTGGCTCCAAGAATGTGGCACCTTTAGTGCCTCTCCCAGTTGTGGGAGTCCCATTTGAGAGAGTAGGGATTGACATTGTTGGTCCCCTTGATCCTCCAACCTCCTCAGGCAACAGGTTTATACTTGTTGTAGTAGACCATGCTACTAGGTATCCTGAGGCAATTCCTATGAGGACTGTTACAGCTCCGGCTGTGGCTAAGGCCCTCCTTGGTATTTTTACCAGGGTCGGGTTTTCTAAGGAAGTAATCTCTGACAGGGGGTCAAACTTTATGTCCCACAATATTAAGGCCATGTAGAAAACCTGTGGAGTTACTTACAAGTTCTCAACAGCTTACCACCCACAAACCAATGGGTTGGTAGAACGGTTCAACCGAACCATGAAGAGCATGATAGGTGCTTTAGAGGAACCCCTTAAGCGTAAGTGGGACCGTCTACTGCCATGCCTTCTATTTGCTTATAGAGAAGTCCCTCAGGAGGGAGTAGGTTAGTCTCCCTTCGAGCTTCTCTATGGTCATCCCGTCAGAGGTCCATTCGCCCTGATTAAGGAGGGGTTGGAGAGTGCTCCTTCCCCCAAGCCAGTCAGAGTGACTGACTACATGATAGGTCTCCGGAGGAGAATGTCACACATGATGACAGAAGCAAGCGATAACTTGAAAGCTGGACAAGCATTGGCCAAGCACTGGCACGATCAAAAGGCTAACATGGTTGAGTTCGCTCAAGACCAGCTCGTTCTCGTTATGATCCCAACAAGGCAGAGGGCCTTGCAAGACAAATGGATGGGACCCTTCAGAGTTGTGGGTAAACTCGGGGAGGTCAACTATCTGGTGGACTTGGGCAATCCCAAGGAGGCTCCGTCCGTCTTCCACACCAACCGACTCAAAGCGTATGTCTCCCGACCTGATGTAGGAGCGTTGCTTCTAGCATCATCCGAGGAAGAAGAAGAGAGTGAAGCTCTTCCGGATCTCCTCAGAGGCTTACCTTTGGACGAAAAAGTTGAAGGAGTAAATCTCTCTTCAAATCTGACACCCAAGCAACAAGAAGAGTGCAAATCTATGTTAAATCAGTTTGCCTCTCTGTTCTCGCTCTCACCAGGCTTGACCCCTTGGGGCCAGCATGACATACTCATTGGTGACTGTCTGCCAGTCAAAAGCAGAGGATACCGAATGTCAGAACACGTAGGAACCCACATCAAAGGTGAGGTCAGCAAGATGCTCGATCTCAGGGTAATAGAGCCCTCTACTAGTCCATGGTCTAGCCCAGTTGTGTTAGTAACAAAGGCCGGATCTAAAGAGCTTAGATTCTGCGTGGATTATAGAGCTCTTAATGCAGTCACCAAGACTGATGCCCACCCTTTGCCAAGAACAGATGAGTTGGTGGATAAACTTGGCGCCGCCAAGTTCCTCAGCACATTTGACCTGACAGACCATGCCAAGGAGAAAACTGCATTTTCTACCCCCGTTGGCTTATACCAGTTTAAGGTAATGCCTTTCGGATTGTAGAATGCACCTGCTACGTTTCAATGGATGGTAAACCAGGTTCTAAATGGGATGGAGGAATTCTGCATGGCATACTTGGATGACATAGCAGTGTTCAGCAATTCCTGGGAAGAACATGTAACCCACCTGAGAGATGTTTTGCAGGCTCTTGGACGAGCCAATCTGACCATAAAGGCGAGTAAATGCCAAATTGGACAGAGTAAGGCAGTCTATCTTGGACATGAGGTAGGAGGTGGAGAAATAAGGCCTTTGCTCAGTAAGATTGAAGCTGTGCAAAATTGGACAACATCTACTACTCAAACCCAAGTGAGAGCCTTCCTAGGCCTCACTGGGTATTACAGGAATTTCATCGAGAACTATGGGACCATAGCTTCTCCACTGAATCTCATCTCCTCGCCCAAAATTCCTAAAAAGGTTAGATGGAACGACGAGTGCAATCAGGCTTTTGAAAACCTGAAAAAGGCTCTCTGCCAAGCCCCAGTACTCAGAGGTCCTGATTACCGCCAACACTTCATTGTGCAGACAGATGCTTCAAATGTAGGAATAGGTGCCGTACTCAGTCAACTGGATGGGAAAGGTAGGGAGCTCCCTGTTTGCTTCATCAGCCGCAAGCTGAAGGATCCTGAAACAAGGTGGGCAACAATCGAAAGAGAGTGCTTTTCTATCGTGTGGGCTCTGAATAAGTTTAGGCCGTACTTGTATGGTTCTACTTTTGTCATTCAGACTGACCACCAACCCTTGAGATGGTTAATGCAAATGAAAGGGGAAAACCCGAAACTATTGAGATGGTCGATCTGACTGCAAGGGTTTGATTTCACCATTGAGCACAGGTCAGGGTGTCACCACCAAAATGCTGATGGTCTCTCTAGGATGTATGTCATCGACTAGAGGTATGAGATTCATCCAGGAGTGGATTAAATCCTCCTGTCCCTTAGTCTGGGGGTGGCGAGTGTTAGGGAGAATTCTCTGGTTAGGCTGAATTTCCTAACCTAGTGAGTCCCCCAGCAGCTTTGCTGGATTTCTGGAGTTTGTTTTTTTTCCATCCTGCCAAGAGTGAGACTCTTTTTCTCCAACTCTTGGACATGAATGTGTGTAATTCCTTTGAATGTCAATGTGTTCTATGGGCTATGGGGTCTTTTACTCTATAGGGTCTCATATGTTTTGCTATGTGTGTTACAACGCACCCTCCGTGCCGTAGCACTGGGGCGTCCTAGCGATACCTCCATCATAGACTCCATACCCGTGGACTGACTACTGTCTCCCTGGGCATGTAAAGTCACCATTGGCTTTACTAGACCTAAATTTACTAACAGAACTCATACAAACCATCCTATTGTGGACGTACTAATAGGGGTAATTCGATTACTCCTGGGTCTGTTATTCGAGGGGGCACTGTCCCATCCCCCCTCGTCGAGTTTTGGCTGGTGGCAGTGGAAACTACTTGTTATATTCGACCCCGAATATAACCCTATAGGATTCTTCCCATTGTTGGAGATTGGATACTTTTTCTCGTTAATCTCTAACATACCACCGGTTTGCTTATCTTAAATAAGTCTATCGGATGGTATTTTCTGACAGAACTCGTTTTTTAAAATGGCGTCTGTGTTCGTCTCTGAGACGCCTAAACCAAAGGTTGAGCCCTTTGTTCCACTTTTGGCGGGCTTCTGTACAGAGACCCTCCAAAGTGGTGCCATTCTGTCTGGGTTACCACAGGGGTGTGGGAGGGGGTTTAGGCGAGGGTAAAGCTGAGCCGACCTGCAACGACGGCACCTCCGGTGGAGCCCTGCTGAACCGACTCACCACTTCCCGACGACAGAGGAGATCTCCCTGCCGGAGAGTCTCTTCCCCTGACTGGTGGGAACAACCAGTCCGCTTTGCTTTTTCTTCCCTCCAGGACGCAGTGGTCGAATTGCCCGTGCAGAGCACCCCGGCAACCGGATAGCCACTACCCCTGTGCCGCGACCAAAAGGTGGTGCCTTGTGACGGAGCACTCCGCGGCTGGTCTCTTCCCTGGTGGTGCAACGATCTTCCACTTTTCTTCGACGACGAGATCATCTCTTCTCTTGGCAAAGACCCGACGTGCATCCACCACCAGGAACAACTGCCCCCGCCGGAGCTGTCTCTCCACAAACAAGGTACCGTGTCCGCCTGGCTTCCCTTTCTGCCGGATAGAGTGAGGTGTCTTAATCCTCACCTTTCCATTGGGTCGCCTCCAAGCTTTCTTTAACTTGCTGTTCTGAACTGGTCCAATCTTTCCATAACAATTTGCGATAAAGACTCAAAGCGCATTTCCACTGAGACACTTTTTGGGACATATCGCTTTGCCTCTCTCCGAGTGGGCCTGGCCTCTGAACTTTGTGATCTGCAGTAGACCCTGCCTTACTTGCCTTGCATTTGTCCGTAAAGTATTGGTACTGAGTTGATTTCATAACCTGCATTATTTTTCGCTCCCTTCCTAACGAATACTAGAGTGCCATCTAGGTTAAGCATACACCTCTGTCTGTAAATAAGTGATGCCGGTGAACCTAGACGTGTCGAACTATTGTTAGGGGGATTGATCTTTTTCTTTGTATAAGTAATTGTGATTGAGGTTGTTTGCCGTATTAGTGCCAGAGTGTTTTCCATAGATGTGTTGTTATAAATGAATACCTTTATATCTTTACACCGAAGCCTTGTTCAGTGTTTGCTTGTTCTACTGTGTAGATTGCCCTATTTTGTATACTCCACATACTGCCTAACTCTTCTTGAGGGAAGTCTGACTGCTCAGCCACAGCTACCAAGTGAATCTGTGTGGTACAGACTGCTACCAAGTGGGTTTACTGCCAAACACCTGTAGTCCTAAATCTTTTGCAGTGGTCCCAGAGGGAACTGCACAGGTTTCCGCCTAACATCCACTCATGTCTACCACCACCCCCACCCCCCAGCCACCAGGGGCACCCTCCACCAGGCCCCCACTCATGTCTACCATCACCCCCACCCCCAGCCACCAGGAGCACCCTCCACCAGGCCCCCACTCATGTCGCCCACTACCCACACCCCCCAGCATCCAGGGGCACCCTCAACCAGGCCCCCACTCATCTCCCCTATCACCCCCACCCCCCAGCAGTGCAGGGGCAGCGTCCACCAGGCCCCCACTCATGTCTACCATCACCCCCACCCCCCAGCAGTGCAGGGGCACCCTCCACCAGGCCCCCACTCATGACTACCACCACCCCCAACCCCCAGCCACCAGGGGCACCCTCCACCAGGCCCCCACTCATGTCTCCCACCACCCCCACGCCCCAGCAGTGCAGGGGCAGCCTCCACCAGGCCCCCACTCATGTATCCGATCACCCCCACCCCCCAGCAGTGCAGGGGCAGCCTCCACCAGGCCCCCACTCATGTCTACCACCACTCCCACTCCCCAGCAGTGCAGGGGCAGCCTCCACCAGGCCCCCACTCATGTCTCCCATCACCCCCACCCCCCAGCAGTGCAGGGGCAGCCTCCACCAGGCCCCCACCATGTCTCCCACCACCCCCACCCCCCAGCAGTGCAGGGGCAGCTTCCACCAGGCCCCCATTCATGTCTACCATAACCCCCACCCCCCAGCAGTGCAGGAGCAGCCTCCACCAGGCCCCCACTCATGTCTCCCTGCACCCCCACCCCCAGCATCCAGGGGCAGCCTCCACCAGGCCCCCACTCATGTCCCCCAGCCAACATGTCACCACAATCTAGATCCCTGGCCCTTATGGTCAGCCTCCAAATGCCAAACACCCACCTGAGTATTGCATCCACCCACTTAGAAATGGCAAAAACATGATAGAACCCCAATTGCAAGTTTGGAAATGAACACATGTCCCTCACATACACCCAATGGGTGTCAGTGAATGTCAAAACTCATATCATGATATGCATGAAACCAATGAGATGATACTACACATGGAAGTTTGAAGAAAAAATATGTATTAAACGCAACATAAATTGAATCAAAAATAAACAAACAATAATGGAATTTCTTTTAAAAAAAACAGCAGGTACGTGAAATAATGCAAATAACGAAAACCATTGCTCCATGGTGAAATCATTAAAAAAAATGAAAATCCAAAAGTCAACTATATACAGATAAAGAATCCAGGGTCCATGATCCCAACCGAAGAAATGAAACCTATCTAATAACACTACCTAAAAAAAAAACTATATACAAAAATGTGGCCCATTGTCCAAAAGGTCCAAAAAAAATGCTAAACCAAAGGAAACTTAACACTGACTACAGAACTATTTACAAGGGCAGCGGGCTAGTCCGACGGCTCACTTCGGGATGTTCCGGGCCAGGGCATCATCGAAATCCTGCTCAATTTCCCGGAGGCGCTCCTCCTCCATGGCCCCGAGGGTCCGCAGGGCCATCCACATGTTCCCCCCAAACTCCCTGCGGATTGCCTCGAGGCACTCGGCCCGCCTCAGGGCCCTCCGCATGGAGTTCTCCGCCCTGACCATCGTGAGCCGTGCCTCTTCTGCCCGCTGCCGCTCCGCATCTATGGCGTGGCCCAACCGCTGCCACACGGAAGACACTTCCCGTCCTGGGTCCTCCTGCCCTCTGGCCGATGCCTGCCCCTCCGATGTCGAAGGCCCCGAGCCTTCATGGCTCCCACCACGTTGCTGCTGCTGCTGCGCCTCTGCCCGTGCACTGCCTCCTGCTGCCTGCACATCCTCCGCTGGCTGGGGTGCAGTCATTGATGTGGCCACCCCTGCTGGACGTCCGACTCCCGACTGTGTCAGGGATGCCTCATCCACCAGCCTGGCCGCACCGTCAGAGGCAGCTCCACAGGGTACCCAGGTGACTGATGGGTGGGAAGATGGCACAGAAGGACGACTGGCGCATAGGGGGTTCAGTTGAGGAGGTGGTCTGAGCAAGCCCCATCAAACGAAGGAATCCGGCCTGGGTGACCTGTCCCAGTAGGCCGACGCGGTCAACGAGCCATTCGAGATGACGTGCAGTCTCCTCATGAAAAGACTGCAGGTCACCTCACATGGCCCGTTGACGCAACGCCACACCAGTCAGGACAGGCTCAACCCGGACCCGGATAGCCACGTCCGCAGGCAGAGGAAGTCCAGTTGTCGTGAGCTCATCCCCTGCCTGAAAACGGGTCTGGACGTAGGCATCCCTGCTGGTGCAAGATGATGCAGTGACAGGATCAGGGACAGGATTGCACACAGGCACCTCCGCGGCGACCTGTGCTGCCTCCTGTCCCTGGTCCTGCACCGCACCACTAGCACCAGTGGAATCCCTACCTCCAGACCCCGTCTCTGTTGCTTGCATGGCCTCCTCCTCCACCAAACCCCCCACCAACCTGGATGACTCCGTGCCATCTTCCCCCATTGGGCCCTGTGGGGTCCCAGCTGCCCCTTCTGCTGCCGAGGAGTCCAACTCTGACCTCCGCCTCTTGGACCTCCCCCCGGCAGCTGCGGCCTGGGACGCGGCACCGGACTCCTCACTCCCCGACGAGATCACAACCTGGGAGGGGAGCCGGGCCTTGCGTCTCCGGCTGGCGGAGCGATCCCCGCCGCTGTGCTCCACAGCACCTTCTCTGTCTTCTTCATCAGTTGACGCTGTAGACAGGGAGAAATAAAACACAGGCATCAGGGCACTGTACAATGGACACATACACGCATGACAGTTGCACATGAGTGGCATTGGCAAACCTCAGACATGGCATCACAATTGGCAACACACATGTCATTTCTACATGCACACATGATCCATACCACAGCCACATCGCAACTGCCAGCACCATCCATACACATTCAACAGCATGAGCAGGCAAAGGTGAGCCAGACATCACATGCAACACAGGGAGTGCACTACACATGCACGCACACCACCACACTTGCATGCATGTGTACACCTCAGCCAACGTACCCAGGACAATCGCACGTGGAACTTCACGCGCATCCCGAAGTACACGTACCCAGGCCAATCATGTGTGGAACTTCCCGCGCACCCCGAAGTACACGTACCCAGGCCAATTGCGTGTGGAACTTCCCGTGCACCCCGAAGTACACGTACCCAGGCCAATCGCGTGTGGAACTTCCCGCGCACCCCGAAGTACACGTACCCAGGACAATCGCGTGTGGAACTTCCCGCGCACCCGAAACACATGTACCCAGGCTAATCGCGTGTGGAACTTCCAGCGCACCCCGTAGTACACGTACCCAGGCTAATCACGTGTGGAACTTCCCGCGCACCCCGAAGTACACGTACCCAGGCCAATCGCGTGTGGAACTTCCCGCGCACCCCGAAGTACACGTTCCCAGACCAATTGCATGTGGAACTTCCCGCGCACCCCGAAACACACGTACCCAGGCTAATCACGTGTGGAACTTCCCGCGCACCCAGGAACTCACGCACACGCTATTTTTCACACAGCGGGTGTCCGTGTTTGTCGGTACCGCTTTGCACCTCATTTGTCCTAGAGGGCCACTGTATGGACCATTCGTCATGGCTGTATATGGGTGCTTTTTGTTAGCGCACATTTTGGCGCCCATTTTTTTCAGGCGCAGGGGCGCTACCGCCTGCTTTCTTGTGACGTACTTGTTTGGCCCTGTGCGCGTCTTTGACCGTGCGCTGGTTTGCCCTATTCGATTCCATGAATACGGGTTGTAGGCGAGCGTGTGGGCGTTCCGTGTACTTGCCTCCTGTACTTCCCCCGTGATGCCCATATTTTCACGTGTTGTTCCCCATTCCGAGTGTTACGCCCCATGTTCCGCCTACTTTTGTGATGTGCGCCGCGCTATGTGCGATTTCGCAGTGGCCATGGCGCACGCTGTTGGATGACCTATGCGCCGGCGTGTGCGGCGCACATTTTTAGCGCACATCCAATGTTTTTCTCGCGCACAGACTTCCATAAATCGATGTGCGCTGGTTTCCCTGCGATTTTCACACTTGCACTGCGATTTTCGCACTTTTACTGCGAATCGCACGTTTTGCACCTCTGCGGCACAATTTTCAGCACACAATAATTCCATGAATCGACCCCAAAGTCTGGCTAAACCTTGGTCCTGCTGCATCCAGAAAAATTATTTACAATGCAATAGCCAAAAATGATCCCAACAGCCAGGACATTTTGAAAAACAACATATTGGACACATACTACCCAAACAGGAGTACTGCTTTGGAAACCATGAGCCTATACCACATAGCCCAAAAACTTCTCATACAAAAATAATATTAAACCAGATAATAAAAAAAGGTAAATAGATAGTCAAAGGTTGTGAGGGCAGCCTGGTTAAACTTACCAAACACAGCCTCATTAATCATATGAAGCCAATGTTAAACACTCCTCAACATCGAGAACTGTACTACATGTCCCAACTGCAACTTTTTAAACCATGGAGAAAAGAAGATTTATTGGAATGCCTCCTATGAAGATGCTTTCAATGCAAGTGAAAGCACTATAAAAGATAGAAACTTTACACTGTACAAAACCATGTTGGACAATGAACACCAACAAGAAGAAGAACTTCAAGCACAAATACATGTAGACACTCCTGAGAGCAGTCAACCTTCTCTTACAGGAAGCTAACAACCACTTGGACAACTACACGTAGCAAATGATGCAGAATTAGCCATGACTGAAGGATGAAACACCATGTGTCAGTATGAGCAATTTGAAGAAAGCATTGCTGTACTGAGAGCACAAATAAACAATGGGCATTATAGCCTTTTCCTAGAAGTAACCAAAGAAATCGAACACAGTGTGCAGCACAAAACTAAAATGTATACCTGTCAAAACTATAGACCTGTACTCCTTTATGTAAGTGGTCAAGCTGGTTCAGGCAAAAACATTCTTGATAAAAAACTATCAGCAAGTTCCTCCAACAATTAACAAACAACAAGCTTTCAGCTGTTGTAACTGCCTCCACTGGTTTAGCTGGCTACCATATAGGTGGTGTTACTTTACAACAATTGCTACTCCTTCCAGTAGAATACCAAAACAAATTAGACTACTACAAACCTTCAACAGAAGCTGCTATGGAGCTATGCAGGGTTTTTAAACAAATGAAAAGCTCCTAATAGATGAGTTGAGCATGGTCTCCAACCATATGTTGGCTTTTATTCATCTCATATTGCAGAAGTCCTTAAAACAGACTACGAAGAACTCTTTGGAGAAAAACACCTTGTTTTTGGAGACCTTTTTCAATTAACACCAGTGAAAGGTGAACCTATTTTCAAAACCTTAGGACACACACTGTGCCGTAAGAGACTTGGCAGCATAGGAAATGTAAATCTCTGGCAACATTTCCAATACAGAGAACTAACTGAATACATGCATCTGTCTGCAGACCTCACCTATGGCAACATTTTGAAAAGCATTCGCATTGGTGTGCCTCCTAAGGAAGCACAGTCTGTATTACTTAGCAGACACATCCATAAGCTATACGGGTATAACCCATGTGCTACTGATGTCATGGAACAATTAGCACACAAAAATGTAAACTGTATGTCCTTAATGCCAAACCGAGCAAGCTGTGCACAATTTAATGAAACAATGTTGAAAAACGAAAAATGCCACCACTGGTGCAAATGTACTCCACAGACAAACTGGACATGCATGTTATGATAGTGCCTATGTGTCAACAAGCCACAGCACGACTAAATACCTTAGAGAACTCCATCTCTAACACAGCTGGTTTGGAGACAATTTTAACATTCTGTTTAACTGCAGAGTAATGCTAAAGCGTAACGTTGATGTGGAACAGGGTTTAGTTAATGGAGCACTTTGTACAGTTGTTGGCTTCCAGACATGCCCATTCAGTTTGTCAATATTCACTTTGTCAAACTTTCAGAAATTAAAAGGATAGGACGTTCAGCAGCCCGATTCCTTCTTTTCAAAGACATGTATGTACGCAGAGAACAGTTTTGTCTGTCTCTAGCACACACAGTCACTATTCATAAATCAAAAGGTCTAACCCTAAATCAAGCACTGACTGGCATTGGCAATACAGCCTTCAAAGAAGGCATGAGTCACGTACCACTGTCACATGTACGTACACTTAAATGACTATTTCTAGTAAATTTTGATGCAAGTAAAGTGAAAGCTGACATTCCTTGCATCGTAGAGTAAAACAGACTATGTGCACTCTACACACCCCATCTCAAAATGTTCCCTGTTCCTAAAAAAGGCAAACTTTGTAAAATAAAACTAGACCAAACACAACTTATACATGGTCTCCCAACAGTACCACCAAAGAAATTGCACACAGCTGGTCCTCCATCAATTACCATGACCACAGAGGTATGTACTGAAAAGGCAAATGCACATCCAACTGCACAAACAAAGAGAACTACCTCTTCAAAGAAACCACATGGACTGCCATCAAATGAGTCAGACACAGAACTGTCTGGTCCATTCAAATTTTCCAATACAACTGGTGTAAATTGCTATGCAAACATAGCAATAATTATTCTATTCCAATTGCCACGAATTGTTGAAAACATTCACTTATTGGAGCGGACTAGTTGTGTTTGCAAATGCTACTCCTTCACAGAAATGCAACAAACAATCCTGAGAACACTTACAGTGTCGCAGGAATAAGGCAGGAATTGGACTGCTGTGCAGGAATGGTGAGATTCCTTATAAACACACAAGATGATCCACAATAATGTCTAATGTACTTACTGCAAGTACTGGAAAGCAAAAACATACCTATAAATTAAATCTTCCAGATTTCATACATGTGGATACATGCATACACTCTCTGAAACCATGTGGTGCAGGAACAAGTCCCTAATGAGTGCTTTGTGTATGCATCTATACCTAACTGTGAATGCATTCCATTTCAACAGCTGGCACAAAATGCAAACCAATGCATATTATGTACTACTTGCAATCCCAACAATCATTCCACCATACAGATACAATAACATAGCCGATACCTAATAGTAATGCTTTTGCGATGCAATGAGATGGTACCAAAAACAACTGCAAGCTTACTAGCTTCACACATTGACAAGTATCACTTGGCAAGAAAACTTTCACAGCAGTAGGCATAATCTAGCACACAGGCGCCACAACCAGTGCCAGTCACTACACTGCATACATTAAAAAGAAATGTGGATGGTTTGAATGCAATGATACTTCCGTTACTCTGAAGCACAGATTACCAGAACATCTTGCAAATGCCTACTTAATATTCTTGAAACCAAAATGTACTCACTAAGCTACTGCCCAATATCCACCATCACATATGGAACCTTTAAACTGTTACAATACACCCACTAGTATCTTACGGCATCCACAATACTAAAATATTACTTCCAGCGGTCAAACTGCCAAAATTAACCTTCAGCTATCACACTTCTACAAACATATCCTCAACAACTTGTTTCAAGCATAATACTTGTGAAGTACTCGTTATGAGGGTCCACAAAGTACACAAATGTCTCCTTTGCAAATGAAATAGAACATTACAAAGTACCTACTTTAACATGTGATGTTTTCTTTTCTCACACACAATGAAACACAGACAATTTCTCCTGCATTTCCATATACCACATTAGTGAAATCTGCTATTCCCGCTGCAACAGTATTCTACAGTGCATGCAAAAAAGGTGCACAGGGCTGAACAGTACATACAGTGAGTATAGAATTATTGGTGTCATACTTCTTTGTAATCTGAAAATTGCATTCTAAACACATATTTATGCAATCCATATACCACTGTCAAAAAGTTCAGTGCATAGCTGTATTATGCTGCAGTGGTTGTGGCCAGGGCCTAGACCCTTGGGTGTATGGCCTAGAGCCTGCGGTCTCCGGCCATGCACCGAAGAGTCTAGGCCCTGGCCACATCCACCACAGCATAATACAGCCACGCATGCAAACATGTACCCACTTACCATAACCCACACACATAACACAGCCGCCTGAGGCCTTATCCACCTCAGTTGACATACTATTACAGTACTTCCAGTCAATGGACATGCATGGCCTCTGCACCCAAGACTCTACTCACTACCCACAACCAATAAAGCATAATACAACTACCCAAGAACCTGCTCAGTGCCTACAACCCAAACACATAAGGCATCCACTTGAGGCTCTGTCCACTAATGTACACATAGTACTCCATTACGTGCAATCAGTCAGCACACTCTTGAGTCCAGTAAGCCAAACGCCTCAGTTCCTGTCCACTTTTTTACACATACCATTACAGTACTTCAACCAGTGGGCACACTCTTGCACTCTTTAGTGCATCACGTACGGCCATGCACCCAAGACTCTAGTAGCTGGTCACAATCACTGCAGCATAACACAGCCATGCACCCAGCAATCTGTACACTGGCCACAACCCACACACATAAACCAGCTACCTGAGGCCCTGTCCACTTCTATACACATAGAATTCCAGTACATGCAACCAGTCAGCACACTCTTCAGTCCAATAACCCAGCCACCTGAGGCCCTGTCCACTTTTCTACGCATACCATTACAGTACTTCAACCAGTGGGCACACTCTTGGAATCTTGAGTGTATCGCCTCCCGCCATGCACCGAAAACTATAGTAGCTGGCCACAATTACCTCCCACTGCATACACTATCATACACCAAAGAATCTCAAGACACTCCACCAAATCACCTGACACAAACCCTGAACACTTTTGTACACATACTATTACACTACTTACAGCCAGTGGACAGACTCATGGGTACATGGCCTCCATCCATACACACAAGAGTCTAGTAGCTGGTCACAATCACCACAACATAATACAGCCATGGACCCATCATTCTATACACTGACGGACCCACACAAATAAGCCAACCACCTGAGGCCCTGTACACTTCTGTACACATAGTATTCCAGTATGTACAGGCAGTCAGCACACTCTTGGATCCAATAAGTCAGCTGCCTATAGCCCTGTATACTTCTCTACACATACTATTACAGAACTTCAACTAGTAGGTAGACTCTTGGGTGCATGCCCTCTGCACCCAAGAGTCTACCAGCTGCCCACAAACACCACAGCATAATACAGCATATACAAACATCCTCATATCATCTACACTCCACTCTCCTACCTTAATGAAGCCTGCCTGAAGTCACCACATAAGCTACTTGACTGAGGACCTACCCACAAACTGCCACAGTGTACTTACAACCATTCACATTCCACTCCCCTACCCTAAACTGTCTGCAGCCCTGTACACTTCTCTACACATACTATTACAATATTTCAACCATATTGCAGATTCTTTGGTGCATGGCCTCTGGCCATGAACCCAATACTCTAGTAGCTGGCCACAAACACCACAGCATAATACAGCCTATACCAACATCCTCATATCATCTACATTTTACTTCCTTACTCTAATGAATCCTGCCTGCAGTCACCACATAAACTGCTCGCCTGTGGACCTACCCGCGAACTGCCGTGGTGTCCGCGGACACCGCAAACACACCACGCTCTTCTTGCACCTAAACACATATATCATATGACCTATCTTTCACTCCTGCACCCTTTTCAGCCCCTGTTCCCAACACCAGATGCCCCAAAACATGTTTTTCAGCCCTGTTTGCCACTGCACTATCCACGAATATCTGCATATACAACATGGCAGGAGTTTCCGAAAAATATGACGCTTATCATGATTACGTCCAGCCAATCAGCGGGCACGTCATATGTCTACGGACATTACGCATTCACCCAAGCCAATAAGAGACCGGTCTGTGGAGCAAACCGCAAAATGGGTCTGTGGAGCGGAGCCAGATGTCACTAATTTTTTGGCACCTACATTTTGCCTGTTTTTACAAAAAAAGACTGAATGGATTTTCACCAAATTTACAAAAGCACACTTTCAGGACCAAGCCGCCACTCCTGCCACAAATTTGGTGAAAATCGGTCCAACGGTTTGACCTGTAGGTGTGAGCAAAGTTTTTTTTTCCATTCAGTCTATGGAAAAGAATATTTTTTGGGACCCCCCTTATAACTTCAGAGTGGATTATATACTTTTTTTAAAGTTTGGTGAGGATTTGTCCAGGGAGAGGGAAGTTATTAGCCTCCCAGAAGTGCTTTTCCTATGAGATGAGCAACATAACAGGCTGTGTCATATATATATATATATGTATGTATAATTGTGGCAAAGGAACAGTGTGGGAAAGAGAGACAGATCCTGTTGCATGATTTCCAAGCAAGTTACTACAAATAATCGCAATAGATCTGATTTGTGTTTGTATATTTTCGGATTTACCAATGAAATAGTCGCCCACAATGAAATATTACAGATCATTACTTTTCAGAACAAGTTGCTTGAGAACTGCACAAGAGGGCGATTTTGGTAAAATATGTTGCAAATCATGCATTACACAAACCTTACAGAGACTAGAGGGAATATTTATCTGGACCACTTTAAAACAACCCTCTTTAAGTCAAAAGACTAAAACTACAACAATATTGTATAAAGGGTCCCTTGCTTCTCCAGTACCTTATTCCTCTGGCCCAGTCATATATGTTGTTTATTCATTAAAGTCCAACATACTCTTTCAAATGTTATGTCAAAAATATCAATTTATTATAATTTTTTATCAAAATAAATCAATAAAATACATTTACCATCTTTTATAGGACCAATTCTCAAACATTTGCTATACAATTTTGTCCCAAGAAATACATACACAACACTTTGTAAGCTAGTACATTGGTTCTCTGTTATTCAATTCATCAATAGAAAAAGTTTTTAGTTAAACATCTATTGTAAAGGGTTGTCTATTCTAACAGGGGAATCCAATATTCCCAAGACTTGGAATACATATTTGCTAAGTAACAGTGGTTAAAAACAAAGGTAATACGTTATGAAACACACCCTGCTTGGCAAAAAAAGTATCCAGTAAGGACAAAAAACTGGGCCAGACTAAAATCATGGGCTGACACTTGGGGTAATGACCTGTTGCTTCAAAGGCCAGCCTGAGACTGATGGTGTGTGTCATTCTAGAGACTGCAGGTGGGAAGAGTAGAAGGAAGGGACAAAGGAGTATGGGCTCTCATCATAAATGTGAAGCACCTCTGTAAGCGTACAGGTAGCTGAGAGAATGTGGACAGTTACTGCCATATTCTTCCCACATTTGCACGTGCCTCGCCATAACATTGCTTTCATTGGTCATAGCTTTTACGAAGATGTTCGGCTGTTTGTTCATCAGTTCGGCTGTCAACATAATCACATGAATTGTATCCCATTTTTCCAGCACCACAAATGAATGACAATCCCACGAGAAATGAGCTTAACATGGGCAATTTAGCCGAGCTAGAATGTCTATTTGGATTTATTACTGGATTTTTCTATTGACATACATATTCGACAGATGAGAAAGCTGTTGGAATATTTACTGAGATTAAATTTAACTCCCTTCTTAGTAGACATGTCAATGTGCTCCATGGAACCCCCAGCATTGTCCACAAACAGTAAACCTTCCTCCCTTTAAGACTACCATCTGAAGCATGTCACACCAAACCTAGGTTCTATTTAATAACGTGCGTACTATCAGGCATAGCTCGTCCCCTGCATTTTAAATACAATAATTCTACTCCTCTTATTGATACACTTTCAGAGTTTGCAGATATATTCATACGGAGCGTCCACCTTTCCTAACTGACAAATATCACACAAAAAACAAACACAGGATTCAACACACTCACATCCGTGATCTTCGATACACCAGCAAGAGTTCATCTTGTAGAGGCAAAATTGGTCACTTTTAGTTGTCTCAATATTAATGACCAAGGACCCAATTCATGGAAAAGTTTGCATTTCTCCTGCAATTGCCATGCGCAGAGACTGACACTGCATGAGCCTGCGTGCAGAATGGTGCAGAAGGTACTGCACAAAGTAACCATATTCGCAAGTTGCGAAGAGAATGCCTCCAACACGACCCCATGCAAAGCATAAATAGCCCAGAACAGCTACCTTTGCATGCTCTCTTGGGTGCAAATACACACACCCTTCAAACAGTGTGCAGGGTCCCCCGCAAGCAGGAATGCATCTTGGGAATCCTGCGTAGGTTCCCCCCTAAAAATTGCAGGCACCTCCAACTACATGCATATGAAAATTCATAATTTGTGTTAGACTCAGAAAATCTACATGTGCACTCCCGTAAACCATTCCTGCACCCTGCTACACAGTGCATGATCATCCTTAAGTTAGACTGGAAACCTGGTTGCATACACACTCCCCTAAATCTGACATGCAAACCCACCTCCATGCTGCAATTCCTATGTGCAAGTGTCTTTTCGCCTGCCTTCAGGTGGAGTAGAGATCAAAGGATTTGCATGGAAATTTCTATACCGAGGCTGCACGGGTGGTGTCATAAATATGTGTCGTTTGGCACAATTGTGGGCGTGCGAGGGACAGCCTGTGTGCTGTCCCTTGGAATGCCTACTTTTTCGTATGTTCTTCCCCATTTTCTGTGTTTCCCCTCCTTCACAGTCCTCTGCACAAGCCGCGCCCACACTCTAAGTGGTGTCTCGTGCACGGCGTTCAACCTCTTGCAGAGACACGTCAAGCTTACGTGAACTCTACACAAGTCCTTTAAAAGTCCTGCATATTCGATTCCATGAATTGACAAATGCGGACTGGCATGCAGTTTGGCATGCAAGTTCCCTATTTTCAGAGCAAATAATTCCATGAATTGGGCCCCAAATGTCATAGAAGAATATACTCAAAAATGGCTGTTAGCTTTTAATGGAGGCATATCTGTACTAAATATATCTCTTGTGAGTAATCTGCATACACTTGCTTGCACTGAATTTGGAAGGGCTCCAGATAGCTATGTTGTGGGGCCACACATATCTTCAATTGAGGATGTCAAAGGCCTGTGTGAGAAAGAGGGAGGCTACACACCTTTTGCCTTCTTGACAGCCTCGTATTATTCAACTGCGATCATCAATAGCACACTGTGGTGAATTGTGGATTGGTCTGTTCACAACCTGGCTTGGGTTTTAGGATTAGTTTGTTAGAATGTGTCTACTCTTTCAGGTTGGTTAACAGCAACTCATCAAAGACATTTGCATAGAATTTCAACACAGTTATTGAGTGATATCACCTTGCTTATGCCTTGTCTTCCATCGTATAGATTGGAACAATAAACCCCTTTCTCAACGTGCATAAGACTACATATATGCACTCTCTTGACTTAACTGGCAATTAATGTATGAAGTGGACAGGTAGTCTTCTCTTCCCATCAAGCTGTCTGGCATCTGTGAATTCATTCTGAGGCTCAGAAAGGAAAAAAGGAAACAGGCGCCCAGGTGAGTTTCACAGCTGTATTTATTATAGGTTACAAGACACTCTGGAAAGCACACACAGTAATTCTGCCTTCCCCTTCTTACATGGGCATTTTTGAATGATGCAACACCATGATGCTAATTCAGAGCATATATCTCACAGGTCCTTTTAGCCAGAGAAAAGCCATCCCTATCTTTTGGTAGGGTGGCTTATCTGTAACTCACCAGACCCACATTAGCTCATACTTGGCAAACACTTGTCTGATGCATAGACTGATACTCTTATTTTATACCCAGGCGAACACAATTACACATCCTTCAACTCCTTCCAAAAACAATTATAATCACATCATTTGTGAACACTATCTACTCTTCAAGGTCCTGCCACATTTTAGTCAGTGGGCCTCATTGCGAGTTGGGCAGTAAGGGTTAACGGTCACCGGTAAGGATGCCGGTGCCGTTAAACCCTTACTGTCCTATTCCGAGGTCCCTTAGCGGGATCCGCAAAGGTCTGTGGTCTGACCACACGTCCTTTGCGAGTCCTGCTAAGGGACCAGGGCACTAATAATGGGCCCGCTATTTGCGGGCCCGTAATTAGCACCTTCACCATTCCCATTGAGCCCTATGGGGGTTCAAATGGGAATGGGGAATGGTTTAATGAATGGGGATTTACTGGGTCCTCCAAGGTCAGAATGACCCGGTAAGTACCCATTCAGCCAGACCGGACCCGGGTTTGGAGGCAGCCATGGTGTCCATTGCACCATGGCTACATCCAAATTCGGAATGAGGCCTAGTGTCTCATAACGTGGAAAAACAAATACGTGCATTCACTTTGTGCAAAGCAATGCAGCTGGTCTGTACTAATTGGTAACTTTCTTGCCTTTATCTGACTGCATCATCAATCATGTCTGCTTTCTCCTGCCAATTTTCCATAAATAACCTGCCAGACATACTTATCTTACAGTGAAATGCTGCCAAAGAACATTCTTTCATCAGCATGAGTCAGGACTTCCACACCTGCCCTTAAGACACCATTTTGTGCTTTGGCATCCATTTTGAAACATATTCCAATCTACCGTTGTGCTACCATACAGGCAGTCATTATTTACTTTTAAGCATTTTTCATTTTGTATCTCTTTTTCAGAATATATGTTTACATATTCATGATATGTGTGTAATACTTTTGAGGCACTCTTCACTTCCTTGGTCATTCTAACCCAAATATGCGCCGTGCCACATACACTTCTATATCTTCAAATAAAAGTGTGATTTCTGCAACACTGGAACCATTAATCTGCCTATCATTTTATCTGTTCTCAGTTGAAGAGAGGAGGGGTGTGGCACACCTATACAGAAGGTATACCAACTCTGCTGGACATAGAGACTAAGGGAGGCCATCCTGGGCCTCAGCCTTTGCACTCTTTATACCTTTTTAGGAAAGCTACAAGCCCGTCTTTGTCCAGGAACACTTGATTAGAGTTGGTGAGGTACTGTACGGCCACATTAGGGTCAACATTCACTACTCATTTATGATTGTCTATTGGTGTATGGAGATAGAGAGGCATAATTCAATTGAAGCAGATATGACCATAATCTCGTATAATGTTAGGAAATACCTAAGAGCAGGTTTTCCCATTAATTCAGCAGAAACTCTTCTGTTTTTCTCTTCAGGAGCTGAATGTAATTAGCTTTGGATCCATACATATCCAAGGGTCAGTCCATGTATATCTGCCTGCTGAATTCCGCTGTCATATGAATATTGAACACTTTCCAGAAATACATTATAGATTAATTAACTGTTCCTGGGTCTTTCTTCCTTAACAATATATGGGTTGGCCTTACCTTTCCCACATTTAAACAGATCACCATTAAAGAATACCAATATTTGAATACATTAATGTGGCTTTTCAACTGTGATTGGTTCTTTCAACCGAATAAAAAGAACTTGGGTGTATTTCCTGTGCCCTTGTGCATTATCTTATTAAGGTGCCAAAGGCATACATGTTGGACATTTAACAGAGTGGGCCAGTGGTTCATCCCTAGGGATTAATGGCCGTTTTTTGTCTTCGCTACATTTTAAACTCAATTTCCATGTCAGACGGTCCTTTAAAGTGTAATAAATAATAGACTTAGAATATTGTGCTTGAAAGTATGCTTCCATTGGACTGTCTCAGAGTATGGTATGATATATGTATTAAATTGTTTTGGCTTCCATCCATGTGTGCATACAGCGTGGCTGTTTTTCATCTCACTAGAATCATGGCTCATTCCATTGGCATATCTCTATCAATCGGTTTTTCGGAAATGTTTCTATTGAAACCAATAGGTATCACCTTTGGGGTACTCATGGAACACCTGTAAACTGTAGAGACCTCAGTTTAAGTAGGGACTAGCTCTGTTATATTGGCAAACACATATGGGTTTGATGTACCTATATATTTCACAAGGAATGAATGATCTCTAAATACAAATATCCCCACATCTAACTAAGATACAGAACTACAGGTCTACATGCGTGGGTTCATATAACAATGTTCTGATGTTGTTAATTAGCCCCCTTTTTTGTGACTTTTCAGGCTTCGAATAATACGAAATTACCATCAAGGCATAAACATTCCCCACTCATGTTTCCTGAAAGGTACTCTTTTTCTCACCCATGATTGATATGATCAAATCATTTGAAAGGAATAAATCCATCCAATCCATCTCTACCAACATGATGGCTGGTCCACCAATATTCCATGTAACTCTGCAAATTATCCACCTTTAGCCTTCCTACTGCCCTTAAATTCATCCTTAAATCGGCTTTGGATGCTGGGATGAGACAATAAATGCACCTCATTCATGCATGTGATTGGGGTAACAGGACATGTAATACTTACAGGACCTGCCGTGACCAGCAACTGATTATTTTCAAAATCTCTATAATTGAGGCCCATCAAAACAAAAAAACATGATTGACCTCATAATTCCCCATGTCTCTTGATGAGTTCTGTGTGAAGGTGATGGAGACACCATGTGTGGTTGACAACCGATAAGTGCTTACTTGGTGTAAACTTTTCATCATGCAGATGGCAATGTTCAAGTGAAGAATCCTTGATGACCCCAATTCCCTGTTGACGAGGCAATTTTTTTGACTTGCGATCATCTTAATTACCACAAGCATTGCACACATTTGAATTGCGCTTTACCTGATTGGAAACAATAACTAAATGTTACCACCACGGTACATTTACAGCAAGATCCAATTCACAGTTTCCTCAAAGATGCACTGAGGCATCAGGCACAGATTACCATAAGGGAGAAAGAATTTCAATCACAAAATAGCATCTGTTGGGCTACGCCTTCCAACCAGTATAAAGATCTGTGGTCATTCTTATCTTCACCAAATAGTATTTGATTGTATTCAATGTATTCAGGCACTAGTGCTGTTTGTCCTTTGTTAGGGAGAATTCTCTTTTTAGGCTCAATTTCCTAACCTTGTGAGTCCCCCAGCAGCTTTGCTGGATTTCGGGAGTTTGCTTTTTTTCCATCCTGCCAAGAGTGAGACTCTTTTTCTCCCACTCTTGGACATGAATGTGTGTAATTCCCTTGAATGCCAATGTGTTATATGGGCTATGGGGTCCTTTACTCCTTAGGGTCTCATGTTTTGTTATGTGTGTTACACCGCACCCTCCGTGCCGTAACACTGGGGCGTCCTAGCGGACCTCCCTCATAGACTCCATACCCGGGGACTGACTACTGTCTCCCCGGGCATGTAAAGTCACCATTGGCTTTACTAGACCTAAATTTACTAACAGAACTAGTACAAACCATCTTATTGTGGACGTACTAGTAGGGGTAATTCGATTACTCCTGGATCTGTTACTCGAGGGGGCACTGTCCCGTCCCCCCTCGTCGAGTTTTGGCTGGTGGCAGTGGAAACTACTTGTTATGTTCGACCCCGAACATAACTCTATGGGATTCGTCCCATTGTTGGAGATTGATCCTTTTCCTTGTTAATCTCTAACGTACCACCGCTCTACTTATCTTAAATAAGTTTATCGGATGGTATTTTCTGCCAGAACTCGGTTTGTAAAATGGCGTCTGTGTTCGTCTCTGTGATTCCTAAACCAAAGGTCGAGCCCTTTGTTCCACTTTTGGCGGGCTCTGTACAGAGACCCTCCAAAGTGGTGCCATTCTGTCTGGGTTACCACAGGGGTGTGGGAGGGGGTTTAGGCACCCTGGACCGAGTTGCCTTGCCAACTCCGGTCACACTCTGGAGTGATTGGCCCAAGTGGTGAGCCTCCCCGCTCACCACCTTAGCATGTGTTGATTGACAGCTAGGCTGAATGAATGGGGTTTTTTGCATAAAAGCAGGGCTTTTGGGACTGGATCTTCAGAAGTCGCCACAGGACCTAAAGAACCCGACCAGGGTAACGCTGAGCCGACCTGCACGACGACACCTCCGGTGGAGCCCTGCGGAACTGACTCACCACTTCCCGACGACAGAGGAGATCTCCCTGCCGGAGAGTCTCTTCCCCTGACTGGTGGGAACAACCAGTCCCCTTTGCTTTTTATTCGCCTCAGGACGCAGTGGTCGAATTGCCCGTGCAGAGCACCTCGGCAACCGGATAGCCACTACCCCTGTACCGCGACCAAAAGGTGGTGCCTTGTGACGGAGCACTCCGCGGCTGGTCTCTTCCCTGGTGGTGCACCGGACTTCACTTTTCTTGGACAATGAAATCATCTCTACTCTTGGCAAAGACCCGACGTGCATCCACCACCAGACAACTACCCCCGCCGGAGCTGCCCTCCACAAAAAGGTACCGTGTCCGCCTGGCTTCCCTTTCGATCGGTTCGAGTGAGGTGTCTTAATCCTCTCCGTTCCGTTGGGTCGCCTCCAAGCTTTTCTCATTCATTGTTCTGAACTGGTTCAATCTGCCGATAACAATTTGCTACAAAGACTTGAATGCATCTCCACTAGAGACTTTTTGGGACATCGCGCCTTGCCTCTCTCCGAGTGGGCCTGGCATCTGAACTTTACGATCTATTGTGACCCTTGCCTTCCTGCCTTGCATTTTATCCGCGTAGAATTGAACTGTGTTGATTTCATAACCTACCTATCTTTTTCTCTCCCGTCCTAACCAATATTAGAGTGTCATCTAGGTTGAGGTATACACCTCGGTCTGAAAATAAGTGGTACCGGTAGAACCTAGACTTGTCAAAATATTGCTAGGGGGTTTGATCGTTTCTTCTTCGTAGAGTAATTGTGTTTGATTTGTTTGCCGTGAATTTGCCAAAGTGTTTTCCTTACATGTTTCGTTATAAATAAATGCCTTAATATCTTTACACTAAGCCTCGTTGCGTGTTTGCTTGTCTTACTGGGAAGAATTGTCCTATCTTGTATACTCCACATACTGCTCAACTCTTCTTGAGGGAAGTCTGACTGCTCAGCCACAGCTACCAAGTGAATCTGTGTGGTACAGACTGCTACCAAGTGGGTTCACCGCCAAACGCCTGTAGTCCTAAATCTTTTGCAGTGGTCCCAGAGGGAACTGCACAGGTTTCCGCCTAACATCCTTTTCATACATTATTAATTGAAAAGAGTACAGAATAAGTGTGCCGAGCTGTCCATCTTGGAAGGGTAACCTTCTATCAGAAAATATGTTATGTGGTTATTCAAGGAGACCGTTTACGTTGTTAGTACAGTTATATAAACAATGAATTAATCAATTAAACAGTTAAATAAACAATTAAATAAATCCAATAGTATAGCTTCTTTTACCAAGAATAAACAACATTTTCTTTCTCAAGATGTCCTCATATCTTGCAAAGTGTCATGCTCAGACTAAAACCAAGGATCTGTGACAACCCAGGCAATGCATCCATTTGCGTTCTGGCCACTGATTAATGCATTCAGAAGCACTTATAATTAACAAGCAAAATCAATAAGAAGTGCAATTGTAAGCCCTGCAGCCTGCTCTTCTATTCCTTTACACCATCTGTCAGAACCTACGCAACCTCTGCAGAGCCTATACACATCCCATTTGCCGGTATGGAAAATGATTACTTGGTTTGATGGCGATGTTCTTGCAGGACACACAAATGTGATGACAAGAAATGTCTCCAAATACATGGCAGAGACCCACCTCGGGGGTGCCTCTGTCAGTACTCCTTACATTTTACTTTGAACCATAATAAGACACAGTACCCTATTGCCGCCTTCAGAATATCTGTGTTTTTTTCTGTCTATGCTGCTGTCAGCAATTGCTGGCTGTCTCTAGCAAATGTGGGGATGATGTGACTCTCGCCCACAGAAAGACAGAGAACTTGGGAGAGAGGGTGAGAGAGAGAGAGAGAGAGAGAGGGAGAGAGAGAGAGAGAGAGAGAGAGAGAACAAGAAAAAGAGAGAGAGAGGCAGAGAGTGAAATAGAGAGTGAAATAGACTAAGAGAGAGACAGACACAGAGTCAAGAGTCAGAGAGACATAGAAAGAGAGACAGAGACAGGGGTACACCAACATTTGATACACAAGAAAAAGCATGTATACTATAATCCTTTAGCCCTTGTGAAAATTGTCTGATTCCGATGAATAATTGGCATTGAATAATTAGGATTTATTTCCCGAAACATGGCAAAAGGTGGAGACAATTTTAAAGTATGTGTGAATGAGGTTAAAATATGCACATATAAATAATCAAAACAAGAAAGAACAAAAAAAAATGAGATTTATATTATTGTTAACTATATTTATCTTTAGATTCATTTTTATTGGCTAGTTTTATTATGTGTGTTTTTCAAATGTGTAATTTGGTCGGACAATTTATATACTGGCCCTCATTACGACCCTGGCGGAAAGCGACTGACCGGAGCGCCACAGCGTAAATAGCGTTTCCGCCATTGCACGAAGGAGCAAAGTGCGGCCCATTCCGACCCATCGGGCACGAGCACCACGCCACGGCGGAAGTGCAAAGTCCGCGATGGCGGAAATGACCCCAAAACGGCCCACACCGCCGCCGTACGGCGCCCTAGGTGCAATACCGCCACCCCTCTCAGCGGTCACCGCAGTGTGCGCCTACCGGAAAGTACGGTGACCGGAAATATACGGAAACGGAAGTTAAAACATGGGCCCGGAACGGGAAACATCCCGGCGTACACCTATAAAAACACTAAAACCACACAACCACTAAAATTACCACCCTGAAACACACCCCAACCCGTCAACCACCCTAGCGAAACCAAGAAAAATGGGAAAAGTAGCGAAGAAAGCGTGCGACCGCAAGCGGCAGGTCCACTTCTCCCGTGAGGAACTCACCGTGCTAACAGAGACCCTCCAGGAGAATGCTGCCGTCGTCTTCTCCACGCAAATGACCAGGACGGCACTTGCAAACAAGAAGGCCATATGGGCTCTGGTGGCACAGCGGGTAAGTGCGGTGGGGACCGCACCCCGCACCCCACAGCAATGCCGCAAGCGATGGGACGACCTGCGGATACGCGTCCGCAGCATACTCTCTGCCAACCGCAACATTGCCACAGCCACCGGGGGAGGTCCTGAATCACCCATCAAGTTGACCCCCTGGGAAGAAATCTGTGCCTCCACCATCGGAATGGAGAGCATAGAGGGAGTCGGAGGGATGGAGAAAGGAGTGCAGACATCCGAAGATTCAGGTAGGTGGGCCAGATAAAACAATGCCAAATCCACACAGTCCATCCATGTGAAGTACCATGCGTCCACATAGTGCAACAGAAACACATGTCCAGGAGAACGTCCACACACATCAGCCTGATAGCGCACGTTAAAACCCACAATAAATACATAAATAATTAAAAACCCCTAAAACACGCACTACACGTGCAGCAGGCACACCCTAACTGCAGGCTGCCAAACAACTGTACCCTCACTCCACACACAAATCAAAGCACCTCCAAGGCCCCGACCCAAATCACCCTCAGGTACCACCCCAAAGCATGTGATACAATGCCATTCCAATTCCCACAGACCCATCAATAACCCTCGCCCTCCTTTACTCCACCACAGGGTCCGATCCAAACGACGAGCTCCAGGACACCCCTACCAGCACACCTGCAAAGAGGGCCAAGACCAACGGCCAGAGACCCTCCACCTCAGCTGCACGCATCAAGACACGGCAGCAGCACAAATCAGGTGGCAGCACAGAGGAGGGAACATCAACAGGCACCCCAGCAGCCAGCATGCCCACAACACCACCACCACAGGTCCCCCCAATGGATGCCACAGAAGGCACTGCCTCAGGTGGCAGCAGCACCATAGGCGACACCCCATTGATGGCAGCATGCTCCGACACAGAAAACGGGGATGCCGAAGTCAGATCCATCCATGACCTGTCCCAATCCCCCTGTCTGTCCCATCCCGTACAACATGAGGATACCACGCAGGGGCACCCACAAGACGACGACTGGCCATCCCCCACAAGCCCTGTGGCAAGGCAACATGAGGACAACAGCCCCTCTGCGACACCCCCGCAAATGGCCATGGCCCAGCAGAGGCAACAGTCCCTCGACCAGTTGATCGAACAACAGCAGCAACTGGCCACACTCCTCAAGGACCATGCCGATGAATGTGGGGGCACTAAGGCAGACATAGAAACATCAACTGAGACACTTAGGGCAGAAATGGAGAGAGGTACAGAGACGCTAAGGGCACAAATTGAGAGAAGCACCGAGAGCCTGAGGGGGGAACTGCATGCGACGTCCAAAGACGTATGTGCCGAACTTGCCGCAGTGCGCCGTGTGCTCACTGAGCTCTCGCAAACCCTTAGGGACATGCATGGACGTGAGCAGGCAGACACATCATCCGTTGCAAGTTCCGTCCAGGGCAGCCCCCCACGTAGATCTGGAAGGAACCTGCGCTCCACAGGCAGGGGTGCCCCTGATACCCGCAGAGGGGGCTTGCAATAGCGACAGCCCACTGACAATGAGCATCTTTGGACACTGGTGTTCGGGGGGGAGGTAGGAGGGTGGAGGGGGTGTGTCGGGCTCACTTGGGTGGCGGGTCGATAGGGTGTTCAACATGACATCACATATGCCATAAAAAGTGCACGATAAACCAATGAGATGTGTGGACATTGATCTTTGTGTACTAGGCCATCATAGGCGTAGAGTCCATATTGTGCATGTCCCAGACACACGCAGTGCCACGAGTCCCGTGTCCATGTATCAGCCACCAGGCGTGAGTGCTAGAAGCATACATCAATGAGATGCTGACGAATGTCACGGGCCTCCGGTGCCTCGCAGACTCCATGAGGTGCTGCCACATCCCCACCCTCATCATGACCATCATCAGGTGCTTGCAGTTCTGCGTCAGGGGGCATGGGCACATTTCTACGTACGCACATGTTGTGGAGCATGACACATGCCATGACCATCTTTGCAACCTTCTCATGGCGGTACAGGAGTGCCCCGCCAGACCTGCTGAGGCAGCGGAAACGAGTCTTCAGTAGGCCGAATGCCTGTTCTATGACTACACGGGTACGTGAGTGGGCATGGTTGTAGTCCTCCTCATGCTGGTCCCGTGGGTTCCGGACTGGTGTGAGGAGCCATCTCTTCAGTGGATATCCAGCATCACCTGTATGTGGACGAGAAACGTATGATGTGGAATGCCATTGATACGTACGCACACCCCCCCCCCTTCCTGCCAGTACATTGCCAATTCACATACCCCACATCATCATGCATGTAATGAGACTCACCGAGTAGCCAGGATCTGTTCCCTGCGTGTCGCTCCATGTAGCGTGGTATTGTAGAGTTCCTCAAGACCATGGAATCATGGGTTGATCCAGGGAGTCGGGCACAACAATGTGTAATGATCCTGTTGGAGTCACACACCATTTGCACATTCAGGGAATGAAATTGTTTTCGGTTGCGGTACTGGGCCTCCATGGCATGTGGGACGACCAATTCAACATGGGTGCAGTCGATGGCACCAATGCAACCTGGTATGCCGGCAAGTGCATGGAATCCCACTTTTGTGTTGGTAATTTCCTGCTCCGAGCGTGGTAGAGAGATGTAGCCGTCTGCGTGCTGCAGGAGGGCATCGAGCACTTGAAATAGTGTCCGTGAGAACAGTGGCTGAGAAATGCCATGCAACTGTCCGACTGTGTGCTGGTAGGTGCCTGTGGCCAGGAAGTGTAGTACAGACACCACCTTCAGTAGGGGTGGGATGGCGGTTGGGCTATCTATCATGCTGACAAGGACAGCCTGTGTCATGTCCACAATGGCGGCTATGGTGTCCCGGTCCAGACGGTAGAGGGTGTGGATCTGCTCATCAGTGAGGTTGAACGGATGTGCTCGGAGGCGTGGTATTGCGGGCTGCCTGCGTGGTGGTAGTGGCTGTGCTGGTGGGCCTTGCTGGCCCTGCCTTGGCCTCCTCCTCCTCCTGCGTCTCCTCCGTGCGGCTGGTTGTAGTTGGTGTTCGTCTTCTTCTTGGAGTCGGAGCACTTGCAGTGCTATCAGGTCCCCCAGGGCCAACATCGCGAGTCCTGCCGGTAGCATTTCGGTGTGGTTGTGGGAGGAGACTGGCTGTGCAATTTATGTGTTTCCAGGCTGTATGGCCTCCACCTGTGGTGATTAATTCCACCTGTGCAAACTGCTCTCCCCTTTGGCCGAGCACGTCCCGCGCACAACGCTGCAAATCGGGGAATGGTATCTTGCTATTGCAATCATGTATTTGTACCCGATGGCCGTGTAAGATTGGTTGATATGTTCATTCTGCTGTGGTCCCATTGTTTCCCATACTATCTGTGCAGTCGCGAACAGACTTGTGAAGGGTCAGTGGAACGTAGTACTCGAGTAACGGTGGGCCCTCATGCATCACTGTACCGAGTTGCAACGACGGGCGGGGCGTCCCATTTGTGGGTGAAGGCAGTTGCCATTTTCACACACAGCCGCACTCGATGGAATAATTAGTGATTTCAAACGGCCACAGATGCCTTTTCGACGTGATGTTGCAAATGAGGAATTCGAAGGGCGGCGCTTTCGGTTTCCAGCTAGCGGCGAGGAGATGCCCACAGGTCTGACTGCAAATATAACGTTCTCTTGTTCTATGTCCTTGAGACAGGGCCCATGGCGAGGGAGCAATGATTGATATGAATAGTTTGGGATGCGCAATAGCTACGTGGGCGATGAGGCAGGCCGTTCCCAAATACATGTTACTTCACAACACTGGAATTACGGGCTGGGGCACTGTGGATTTAGCAGGCTGCATTACGCACAGACTCAATGGATGTTTCCAATGTTATGTGAGTAATTATTCATGCGTTTTGATCCCGGGATGAGGGAATGATGAATGGATGCATGGGCAGGTGATTTGATACAGAGTTTGCCATGTACAGGGCTTCTTTGGATCTATCCGCCTCCCCTACGCTATGTGATGCAGGGCTGCCATAGTGGGACCATCGTCTATCTGGCCTTGTTGAGCCCTCCCTGTCTCGACGCGCCCTCAGACACTTGTGTCCATGCACGTTAACATTCCCATCTGATGGATTCTGTTTTGACAGACGCATGCACAGGTACACTCGTTTGTGATGGTGTTTGCACCTCGATATAGATGGTCATGAGTCGCAAGTGGTTTTGGGGTGGTGATGATCCTTTTGAGTGGGCTAGCATGCATATGGCTGTGGATTTCGTGTGATCATTGAAGTGAGTTGATCGAATGTAGTTCTGATGGCCATTCTGTTCTTGTTCTTTTCTTTTGGTTGACAGGTATCTCCTCCCCTTTTGCCACTGCCATCTGTATGCCACTCCTGCAGATGGATTTTACTCCCGACACCTGCTGCTTCGTGTTAATCAGTGGAGCAGCATTACGATCTTATGGGACGATCGCCAATGGCCCACATGCCCTTACGCAGTACTGGTGGCTCGGAGCAACATTTCGGCCTTTCAGCTGGACTAGTGCCTCCCCATTGGGTCGGCCCTGCGGTTCTGTGCGCTTTCATGTTGCCTTTTCGTACGTGAATGTGGCTCTGTGTACCATGGGGGAACAGGGCGACACACAGGTAGTGGCTGGTCATTTCTTGCGGATGCAGCCCACAATGGCGATTAGTGTTTTGGAGTTCATGGCCTGATGGCTGTATGGGCTTGGTGACTTTGATGTGCATTAAATTTCTATTCTGATTTGGCCCGTGTAGCGTTTTTCTTTGCAAGTGATGTGGCATATGCCTATTTGGGGGGCGATGTATTGTGAGGAGATCTGCATTGGGTTCCTGCTTCGGGGTTTAGTTGCGTGGTACTGTGCTGGGCGCGTTTGCCTACGAAGCACAGTGAGGTCAGGGATGGGGGTTGCCAATATGACTGTTTGAATGTTGTCATGCTCAGGGGCGGGGGATTGGGTTTTGTGTAACAGATGCCGGTCAGCCAGGTGGACTGGTGGAATGATGTGATTTTCGGAATATTGCTGGTCACAGGTGCCTGTGTTTGCGTGCGTTTCTTGGTGGGGGACTGTGGTCATGTCCATTGGGATGGCTTCTGTATTCGTGCCATCTGTGCCCTGCAGCTCCCATTGGCCCCTCTTGTGTTTCTTTTGTTCGTTGCCATGCAGGGGTGACTTGTACATTTCAATGGTTGCATTGTGACTTCATTGCACCTACGGGGAGTTGTACTTTGTGGGCAGGGAGCGGTGTACAGGCACTCAGTGGGGCCGTTTACGGTTGATTCGCGATGCCGTACTTCTCGCCATGGTGGAATGGTACATTACGCCATGCCTGATGGCGTTAGGTACATGTCCGCTAGGGTCGGAATTGGCGTACCCTTGCGCCATGGTGGTGTTTGCGGTTTGGCATGGCGCGCGCGCGCGTGCTTGGTGCAGTTAGCGTTGGCGTTCACTATGGTGTCGCTAATGGCTTCGTACTTTCCGGTGACGGGTCATAGTCGCACCGAGCGCTATTCGATGGCGGAATTGCATTTCCGCCATCGTTTTCCCCTTTCCGCCAGGGTCGTAATGAGGGCCACTGTCTCTAGGAGTTATTTTTTATCTGTAGTGTTATGAATTGATTTTTATTATTGAAATCTAGTTTTTCAAATAATGTTTATATTTCCTTTTCTTGTGATATAAGAAATCAGTGTTTGAAATCTGCATTGCCTTTCTTCATATGAAATGTATTCTGCCATTTTATTTGTGGAGTAATAAGGTATGTCGTATACATGGCTGCACGGCTCATAAAGAGTACACGCAGATATGACCACATCACCCAAGCTCTCGACCTTCTCTGACTCCCACTGCACACACAAATCACCTTCAAGTTTTTCTTCATCATCTATAAGGCAGTCGCTCTCAAGTCACCCAGCTACATTGCGAAGAAACTCAGCATCTCCGACAGACAGCGCACCACCAGAAGCCAGGACACATGCAGACTTGGAACCTGATGCTACAAAAAGGAAAGGACCAGAAAACAAGCCTTCTTTGCCTACACCCCAAGACTAAGGAACCAGCTCCCCGTTGGCATTAGACTCGCCCCCACACTCCTCCAATTCAGGAAAGAACTCAAGACCCACCTCTTCAAGGAGTCTCTCCTCCTCAACATCTAGGCCATCACATCACCCTTCGCGCCACCTGACTCTTTAGACGCCACTCATCCCTCTCCTCCCCGCCAGCTGGTACAGTCTGAACCCCTCCTATGTGCCACTCTGTATCCTACGCCCCCACTGTATAACAGTTCTCTTGTTAAGTATGAAAAGCACTCCGTTATGCATGTGTAAAGTTGTACACATCTGTAAAGCACTCCGGTGTGTATCTGTATTGGTGTATACCTCTGTAAAGCACTCCATTGCTTCTCAAAGCTAGGTACATGCTTAATAAATACAATAATAATAATAATAATAATAATAATAATAATAATAATAATAATAATAATAATAATAATAATCGCTGATTATTTTATAATTTGAAGCACCTCTATTGGCCATGTGTTCATCATCATTGTAATGTTTGTTCAAATGAGATGTTTAATGAGATATACATGTTAACCATATTACCATATATTTAATCATATAGAAAATGTCCCATTGGCTTCCATGCTCATGCCCACCCCAAGAAATAGGAATGTTACCTTATGTTCGCTTCAATTCACCAGTGCCAGACAGTGCCTTGCTCCTCACTGAGGCCACTCACCTTTCAAGGACTTTTGCTACTGATCTTCCTGAGGCACCATCACGTCGCAGCTGACACCACTGGCCCTCCGCTACACCCCCCAGAGACACAACACATCCCACAGCCACCTTGGTCCTCACATGACCTGTCAAGTGCAGTCACTTGCCCTCGCCTTAGGTATCCTGTCTCCAAGGGGTGGATTTCTCAAAGGGTAGCTTCATTACCTGTTCGCTCCTGCTCTTGCTGCTCACACCCACAATCAACTTCAGTACCTGTTTTCTTTTTCAATAACCCATTCAACAGGCCCATTAAATGATGCTTCTTCTTTCCCTTATTACACAATATATCTTTTACCTCTCTTTTGCTATTATTTTCTTCATTCCAATTCCAAAAACTATAACTTTTACTCTTCCAATTCACTGCTCATTTATTTCTTTGCCCACCCCTTCTTCTCATTCACGTGATCATTCTAATCTCATCTATCCGCTCCCCTTCAATTTTGTTTGGGTTCTGGAACGTCCGATCAGTCTGCAATAAATCTTACTCTACTCTTGATCTCTTCTTTCGTTTCAGCTTTCGTTTTCTAATCTTACCAAACGTGTCTTGCTCCTTCAAACGCTGTTACCCCTGCAAGTTTCTCCTCTTCTACTACTTCTTTTTCTCATACTTCTTACTCCTTATCTTATCAATAAACGTGGCAGTATTGGCATCCCCTATCACTATTAATGTACTCTATCACTATTGATGTACTCTTGCCCCTTCCATCTCATCTCTGCCCCATTTTCCATGTTTTGAATATAACTTCTTAACTTTCTCCCATCCTCTTCCACTCCATTTTCTTATTCTCTACCATCCTCCTGGCCCTATTTCTGCATTTCTCCATCATCCATTCTGCCTCTGGCCTCTCCTTTTATTCTCTTCAGCAACTTTAATCTTCGTTTTAGTACTGTACACATCTGCTCTTCTCTCTGGTTCATCCCTCAATCTAATTTTCTTCTCCTTCCCAGCTAATATTTCAGTTGCATCGCACCTATCTATTCCCCTGACCATTTCCTACTTTCTTTATCCCCTCTTGACCTTATTCTACCCAACTGCCACTTCTATGACTTATGTTCTTTGACACAACCTTGGGATAGGGATAGACACCCCTCTATCCCATATCTCTGGTTCGTCCCTAAACCTAATTTTCTTCTCCTTCCTAGCTAATACTTCATTAGCATCTCACCTATCTATTCTAAACTGTTCTATTATTCACACATTTTTGGTATCAATGTGGTGCATTAGAGCTAAAATCTCAAATTTTAAAATAGTCTTGGTTCCTGAGAATTACAATGAATGGCGATGTTTGACAACCCCCTTCTGAAATTCTGAAGACACGCAGCTCTAATCTCCTTGACATCTCATTGGCCTTTGAAACACGAAATCCTTTTTATGAACATACTTTACATCTCTGTGTAATATACATTCAAACTGGCCAATATATAGTTCATTTATATAACACATGTACCGCCCTTCCATGGACCAGAACACTCCTGCAGTAACCCCTTTCTATCACTGTCTCACTGTGCCTCTTGTTTGTGCTTATCTCTCTCTCCCCCTCACGCTAAATCTCTTGCAACATTCACCCTCTCCTCTCTCTTGCATATCCCCTGTTCTCACTTTCTGTCCTTCTTCTTCTCTGCCCTCGTCTGACGCAATGGACCACCAGCCCACTTCATTGTCAGTCTCATATTGTACTGTTCAATTATGCAGTCCGCCTCTTCTCCCTTGGATGCATGGTTTGATGTGTGTCTACTTGCAAGTTGCTAATTGTTCATATTGAGATTTGGAAAGGCCTTGCTGAACTAATATATTGCCATTGTATACAGGGGAAGCAACTTCTGAATTTCCAGGGAGATGCAGCTTCCAATATTGTAGGGAATTGGCATTGAAAGGGTTTCAACATTGTTAGAGTTTGCGTTTCTGTGCCCAGGCTCTGGAGCACCCGAGTAACCAATGTCCTGGTTGTATTATTCAATACAGACCTTTTTCGAATCTTGTAAAACTAATACAATGTATAGAAAAATATGTATCTGAACGCAAATCACAAGTGTTTTGGGGAAAAAACAAATGGAGGTAAAAATAAACACAATGCAAACTATTAGCCTTCAGACAAATGCAGTGATAGCGTTCCCAGTTATTTACTACATTATTGTATCAGAAATAGTAATATATTAAGTTAAATAATGGCTAATTTCATTCATATCTACTGGGAATCACGAGTGATCTCATAAACCAGGAGCCAGACTCCTTTAACAACTGTAATAAAATGTCTTTATTGGAACAGTTGCATCAGCTGCTTGTTTACCTGCCTGCAATAAACACACTGTCTTCCCGGATTTTAGCAGTGGTTTATGTTTGTAGTCCATCCTTATGATTCATTAAATAGATTGTATGAGTGCACACATACCATTTGGAAATTATGATATTTACGCACAGCATGCAGACAGTAATTACACATGTTTTACTGTATCTTAAGGATTTGAATATAATACACTTCTGTTGGAAATTCTCAATGTATATTAACTGATGTGTCATAAAGTTAAGAAAAAATGTTTCCGTTTTCAGAAGACACCACCACAACTGAAAATGGTGAAGCCACACATCAAACTAGACCCATACAATATGTATATTTTATTTGCGACCCCAATGGTGGTGCCTGTGAATGTAAGCATACAACATTTAACATTTAATAGCTATGAATATATGTTTGTGGGTGTACCTTAACAGTATCTAACATAGGCTGGCAGATCCATAATCCGTATTTAACATAGTTATGGATATATCCTTGTGAATGTAACCTTAACAGTATTTAACATAGTCAGGAAATCTATATTCAGTATTAAAAATAGCCTCGGATGTATTTTTAGTCTGTCTCTTAAATGGTGTTTGCACCTGCTCAATTGCCAATAATTGATGGGCATTTGATTAAAACGATGTGTGGGGAAGAGAGTGCTTTCAAAAAACAAAAAAGGCTTACCTTTACCTGCATGTGGCCCTCCCTTAAAACCCCACATCATCTCCAGTGGGCTGTTCTTCCACCGTTTTGCCCAACTCTGCCATGCTTTCCAGGTATGCAAATCATGATTTACCTGCTGCAAGGTGTGGAGATGAACAAGTTTATCAAAATGTTATGTTATGTTACTGTGGGGTTTTACGCGGGTCCCCGAACCGCGTAATAAGTCACACGGGAGGAGCCGGGGAACAATGCGTCCTTCTTTATTCCCCTTTCAACTTACACTACTCTTTTCCTGTCCCGCCCCCTCCCTAGCCCAACGTCACTTCCCTTGCCGGGAACTAAGACCGCAACGGCGGTCTGCCCACACAACGATGTGGACGGGCTACATAGCCCTAACTAACAATCCGACATCTCCCCCCTTTTTAAACAACCACATGTCTCTTTTTACCTTACTCCATTTCTTCTATGAGTCTGTGGGGTTTGAAACGACTTCTCTGAGGGCGACCTCTGTTGCCCGGGGTGTGTTCGTCCAGGCCCTGGGGTGATGACCGGTCCTCCTCTTCTGATGACTCGCTCTCCTCCGCGTAATAGCCGTCAAAGGCCATGTCCTCTTCGCTGTCAGCTTCTTGATACAAGGTATCCTCCCTGTAGCCCCTCTTGGGTTTGAAATACGATACGTTTCTTGTGACGGAGGACTGGTCAGTCCTCTGGGCCGTAATCATCGTACCTTTCTTTTGCGTGACCGTCAGCGGTTCCGGTGCAAACGTGGCATCCTCCTTGCGCTGTTTCGGTTGCCGCAGCCACACTTGGTCTCCCAGTTCCACGTTCGACTCCTGTGCCTTTCTTTTGTGATCCGCCGCGTCCTTCATTTTGGCTTTGGCGGTGTCATCCTTGTTTTTGGCCTCTTGTTCCAGAGGCGTAGCTTCCGCTGCGCGGGCGTCTTCTGGCAGTCGTGTCTGTACTGGCCTGCGGAACATCAGGTCAGCGGGGCAGACGCCCGTGGTGCTGTGGGGAGTGTGGCGATAGTCCCTGAGAAACTGATACAGTGCTTGTTCAAAAGGTTTGTGGAGGATGGTCGCTATTTGCAGGGTTCTCTTGATGTTGGCCATGAACCTCTCGACCATTCCATTGGCCTGAGGCCATCGCGGAGTTATCTTCCGATGCTGGAAGCCCATATACTTCGCGAAGTTTTCGAAGTCTGTGCTCATGAATGGCGCTCCATTATCAGATTTTATGATCCTGGGTATTCCATATGTGGAAAACATGCGGTCTAGTGCCGGAATAACGCTGGTTGCTGCTGTGCTATCCACGATCTGTGCGTCCGGGAATCGGGAGTGTTCATCTATTAGCACTAGCACATATGTGCCATTTCTTAGGGGTCCAAAGAAGTCCACCGCCAGTTCTTCCCATACATTTCTCGGTAGTGGCGACATGTGGAGTGGGTTTGGGTGCGGAGGCGGTGCTACCTGTGCGCACGTTGTGCATTGCCCTATGATTTCCTCAACCATCGAGTCCAGTTTGGGGAACCACACTTTTTCCCTCAGTAGTCTCTTGGTGGCCACCACTCCCCGGTGACTTTCGTGTGCTACTTGGATCGTTCTGGTGCGTAGCGATTTCGGGAGGAGAACTTTGCACCCTTTGAGTATTACTTGATTGTCGACGATGGATAGTTCGTCCCGGACCTGGTCTATCAGTTTGACGTCTGCTCGGACCTCTTCCGACTGGTGCTGTGCCTGTTGACGCATGTGTGCCCTTCTGTCCTCTTGTATGCAATGTCGCACGATGCGTAGAGCCGGATCTTGTTCCGAGTGTGCAATAATGTCTGCCCAACCGACGGGTAGTGGTTGTAGGTGATGGACTACGTAGTTCAAATATTCGTCAGCGATGGATGGGTGTGGTGTGGCTGGGCCGGTCGGGTGTCGTGATAGATAATCCGCTGGATTGTCTTCTTTTCCAGGCCGGTGCTTGATGACGAATTTGTAGTCCTGCAGCCGTAGGCCCCATCTGGCTATTCTGGGCGGCATCCGTGATTTGCGGTCTCCATATATAGTGATCAGTGCCTGGTGGTCGGTGATGATGGTGAATTCCTTGCCATACAGAAACAGATGAAAGTATTCGCATGCCTACACCACTGCCAGGCTCTCCTTTTCCGCTTGTGAGTAGGCTTGTTCTGTCGGGGTTAGGCTCCTGCTGGCGTATGCGACCACATATATGTTTGCCGGTTCCAGCGGGTCAACTTGCGTTAGTATGGCGCCCAGACCCACGGGGCTGGCGTCCACTATCACCTCGGTGTGCCTTTTGGCGTCATAGTACGCCATGTCCTCTGCCTTGGAAATGGCATCCCGTATCGCCTCGAATGCCTTCTGACAGTCCGTGGACCAAGTGTAAGGTTGATCCTTGCGCGTTAGGAGGCGCAGCGGGTTACTGATGGTTGCGTAGTCCTTTAGGTATCTGGAGCAGTAGCTGGCCAGTCCTAAGAAGGAACGAAGTTCCGTCGTGTTCGTTGGGGGTGCGGCTGAGTTGAGTGCCGCCACTTTCTCCGGGTCTGGTCGCATCCCTTTGTCTGAGAATATGTGGCCAAAGAATCGTAGGGAGCCTTTACCGAACTCGCATTTGGCTTTGTTAAGCGTTAGTCCTGCCTCTTGTAGTGCAGCGCACACTCTGTGAAGAGCAGTGTCGTGCTCTTCTTGGGTCTTTCCAAATACGAGGACGTCGTCGGAGTAATTTAGGCAGTTGGGCACGTGCCTGATGACTCTGTGTATTTCCTCTTGGAAAATTTCTGCTGCAGAGGATATCCCAAAGCTAAGTCTTTTGTATTGAAATAAACCCAGGTGGGTAACGAATGTCGTGATGTACCTGGATCCGGGCTCAATCTCGATCTGATGATAGCCTTTGGTGAGGTCCAGTTTCGAGAAGACCTGGGCCCCGTGGTGCAGATGTATCATGTCCGTGATTCTGGGCGCCTGGTGTCTTTCCCTTTCGATGGCCACATTGGCCCTCCTCATATCGACACACAGGCGTATGGATCCATCCGGTGACTTTTTGGGGACGGGAACGATGGGGGACACCCATGGAGTGGGTCCTGAGACCGGTTCGATAAAGTTGAGTTTGATTAGTTTGTCCAGCTCCTCTTCGACCTGGTGTTGTATATTTATCAGAATGCCCCTATAGTGCTGGGCGACTGGTGGTATCTTCGGGTTTATGTGCAGCTGTACCTTGCGGTGCTTTAGTTTTCCTAGTCCTTTGAATAGGTTGGGGAATGTTTGCTCGATGGCATCCGGTCTGGCAAAGTATTTATGGGCCATTAGCTGATACAGGATGTGCACCAAACCCATCTCGACGGCAGTCTTGAAACTGAGAATGCACCCGCTGTTGGCTTCCGTCTTCAGGATGTGTAACGTGATTTTTGTGGCATGCGATTTATGCACGCACCATGCTGATATTGTTCCTTTGCATGGCAGCGGGGTCGTGGCGCCGTAGGGGTATATGTCCACTGACGCCTTCCGGATCTTTGGGGGGCTGGGGAGTGAGTTATACGCCTGTTCGCTTATTATGTTAACAGTTGCCCCCGTGTCTATGAGGAACTCTAACGGTGTGTTGTTGACTTGAAGCTGGAGTGTTGGACTGTGCTGGGTGGCTGTGGCGTTGTTGAGAGCCCACACATACCCTTTTTTTCGTTGATCATCCTCTGATGACTGGGATTCACTGCCTGATGGGGATCTCATCTCAATGTATCGAACGAACCTTCTTCTTTGCGAACATCTCGAACCTTCCGAAGGCCTTCTGTCGTCTCTGGTGTAGGCGCTCCTTCGTGGTTTTTCTTCTCTCCTGGGTCCCGGCTGGTCTTCATCTCCTCTGCCTGCCGGTGGGCTATGTCTCGAGCTTCTCCTTCTCTCTTGTTGTCTCGTTCTGCTGGGTCCTTGTCCCGGTGGATTTTTGCATACGGCTCTGTAGTGGTCCATACCACCGCATGCGGCGCACTTTTGTCCAATTGCAGGGCAGTCGCCCGCGTGCGGATACTCGAATCCGCATCTGTAGCACGTGGCGTCCGTTCCTTTCCCACTCGGTGAGGGCGCTGTGTATAGCTTATTGATGGTCTCAGCAGTCGGTGGCGGGTGTTGAATGGTGACTTTTCCTAGACTGTCGAGTTGCGACTCAACTGCTGCTTCCATTCTGGCCAGTGCAAGAATTTCCTCCAGGGACCTTTGTTTCTGGAGAAGCTGTTTCCTGAATGGCTGTGAGATGCAGTCAGCTATGACTTGAGATCGTAGCGCCTCGTCGTTGGAGTATTTGTGGAACTCACAGTATTTTAGCTTGATGCGTAGGCGCATCACGAAATTGTCGAGGGACTCTCCTTTCTCCTGTCGCGTAGTGTGAAAAACGTGGCGCTCATAGTCAATGTTAGTATGGGGAGTGAAGTATTCTGATAGCTTCCCATGTAGTTCTGCATAGGTGACCGTGTCTACGTTCATCAGTTCGCCTGCGATGTCCCTGACAGCGGGGCCTACTGTCATGAAGAGGGTGTTTTTTAGCATCGCGTTGTCTGTCAGACCTATCGCCCCCGTGTAGAATTTGAAATCCCTGAGCCATATGACCCATCTGGGGCCTAGGTTAGATGTGTCTCTCACATCGAAGGGACCCGGTAGTGGCAAGTTGTGGGCGGCGGTACCTGAAGCTGGTGCCTGTTGATTGCCATCGTTCGCTGCTCCGGATCCATCTGACGAGGAGGCTACGGGGCTTGCTGGGCCCGACATGTTTGCTGTGACGGGGGCGCCGTGTGGCAATGTGCGGCCTCTTTTCCGGCTCTGGCTTGCGTTGTGTCCCTGTGCTTGGCCTGGGGCCTTGGGGCCCTCCTCAGGGCCTCCCGATCACTGGTTGAAGTGGGGGAGGGGGGGCAGGACCCTGGCAATTTGCCCCCTGGCACGCGTGCTCCCTTGCAGGCGCGCCCGCGACCTCTCCCCCCACGGCTCCACTTGCTGTGGCCGCTCGTGTATGTGGCCTCTCCCCGCGGCTCTGCTTGCTGCGGCCGCACGTGTTCGCGGCCTCTCGGCAGGATGTGGGCGGTGCGCCGACGCGCCATGCCGCTCGACCGCGGACCTCCGCGGTACTCCTGAGTGTCGGCGTTGCTCCGATGCACGGGGTCCCTGGGCTGCGAATGGGTACGGCGTACCCCTCGTCGCCAAATGTGGGGTTTTACGCGGGTCCCCGAACCGCGTAATAAGTCACACGGGAGGAGCCGGGGAACAATGCGTCCTTCTTTATTCCCCTTTCAACTTACACTACTCTTTTCCTGTCCCGCCCCCTCCCTAGCCCAACGTCACTTCCCTTGCCGGGAACTAAGACCGCAACGGCGGTCTGCCCACACAACGATGTGGACGGGCTACATAGCCCTAACTAACAATCCGACAGTTACTAGGATGTGACCATGATATAAGCAAGTTAGGCAGGATGTGAAAATGTGAAGTTTGCAAAGTGTCAGAGGTTACAAAAGATGGTTAAACAATATGTGTCCATTGAAATGCACATAGTATAGCGTGTGTGTGTTTACTGCCGTTTATGAAGAAATGTCTTGCATGAGACAGAGAAAAATTAGGACAATTTCTTATCTTCATATACATCATATGCTCAATGTGCCATGGTAAAATATACACTCAGTTCAAATCATAATCTATGATCTGCAATAACCTGAGGAGCGGAGCGCGCTCCACTACACGACTTGGGTTGTACGGCCATACCGCAGAGACCAGTTAGAGTGTGCACAACCACGAGAAATAGCAGATGCTGAGTTATTGAAATGTCTGCCTGATCCCTTGGATTTGGCCGTTTGTCCCGAGTGGTGCAGGCAATTAGGAGAGGTCCGATGTGGTAGGAGATGGAGAATCTACAGACATGTGAGTTCACCCTCCCATGAAAGCACAAAGTGCAGTGTGGGATATCATTTAGGAAAAGTGTCCTTTTTCTCTTTTCATTATTGAGTAGCGCAATTAGTGCAGGCAACTGCCCCTAGTTGGGAAAGGGTGAGTTGTGTAGCAGTGCATGCATGCAATAGGTTTTTTTCTGAGGTGAAGGACGGCAGCATGGCGTAAGGGTGTGTGTAGGTTTTGATAATTACATCATAAATTGTGTAGTGTTGTAGTAGAATACTGCATGCAAATTAAGGGAGGCGAGCTCCACTTTTAAGGGGAAAGATGATGTTGTGAGTAGAGTAGTTTTGATATATTTGTATATATTAATTTCTGTGACGGACACATCACCACACTGTTTTTTTATTTAGAAAAAATAAGTAGGTAGTCATTGTGTTTTATTTGATAGTGTATTGTTGTGTTTAGGAGTTTTGAGTATAGACTTTTTTTGTTGTGTTGAGTTGGATTTGTGTGAATTGTTTGGGATTGATTGGATTGGTTATGTTTTTGATGTTTTTGCTGATTGATGAAATATATGTGATTGGAGGATGATGAGATGTGTGTGTATGTGAGGAAGGTGTAATAGAATGTGTTGTATGAGTATGAGGAAGTCAGAAGTGATAGGTGCGGTGTAAGTTAAAACACTGAGAAGAAAAACCAGTTGACAATTTGTATTGGGAAATTGGGAAACATTTAATTGGCTTTTGGGTTTGAAAAAGTTTAGTTGAACTGTAGTTTATTAATATTGACAGGGGGGAGGGGTTAACAACACACAAAGGAAGCGGTATTGGGCACTGCTGCCACAGTGTTCACAAAGGGATAGGGAGAAAGAGACGTGTCAGCACCCTGGTGACTTCATCAGAGCTCATGATTGAGACATTGCAACAACACAGAGACAAGATAGGGAATTATCACTCTGAGTGGGTAAGGGACACAGCGGGGCAACTACTTGCACTCTGGCACCCATGAGCATGATATTATAGGGCATAGGCATGCCTATCTCACAGTGAAATATAAATGGATGAAGCTGATCATAACAGGGTGTTCTTGAAATGTTGAAGTTATATGAAGAGGGGGCGCCCATGGATGCGGGTGGGAAGTGAAGGGGCGGGAGCACCCCGGACCATGATGCTGCCGCAGTGAGCAAAGCAGTTGCTGCAGCTCCATCATACTCTCCTGTAGCAGGTCCTTTCCTCCAATGGCTTATGCAAGGTGTTCCAACCCCTGATACTCTCCCAACAGACAAACAGATCTAGTAAAAAAATACTACCACACAGGGCAGAAGTACATCAAGGGACTCAGGTAGCACTACTCGCATTACAGAAATAGGGGGTAGCATGTGGAGACAGATAGACAAAGTGCTAAAAGAGGCTGAGGCAATGTGAGAACACTGCCTCCCCCGATCAATTTAGATCAGGAAAGATAATGTTTAAATTGGACAGTGAGCCAGTTGCTGAAAAACTTTTGCCCCCATGGGCAATTCAAAAAGTATTCAGATTGCGAAGCCAGGGAGGAGGAGATTGGGAAGGTATGATTGTGTGGAGAAGGGGAGGAGCAGGCCCTGGGTGGAGAGACTCAGGAGAAGACCAACCCCTGTAGCATTGGCAATGCCCATTAGGAGCGGGGGAAGAGGAAATAAATAAGGGCACAGACCCTTCCATTACAGAAAGCCAGCAGGGGTACTCAGTATGTGCCTTGGCTAAATATTGCCAATGAAAATGTGGTGAATAGCCAGCCACCCCTTACTGTGGGTGCAGGGAAATGGATGTATGCCCTAGAAAAGGCGTAGGCAGGGATAACATTAGCAGTATGCAACATTGAAGATTTTGCTAGTCACCCCATAGGGGGAACAAGCTAATGACGTATGGCAGGAGGTGTGGTGTGAGGGGGTGACAATAAATAGCAATGCTCAGGATGGTACGCCATTCAATAATTGCAGGACAAATGTATGAAAGGATCCAAGGGAAAGATACCCAGACGCTACGACATGCAGTCTATCCTTGGTCGCACAATGGTACCAAATGAGGAACCAGCACACTACATTAAGGAGAGAAAAGAGATATGGGGGTCTTTACGAGTACGGCGGTAAAGGGTTAATGGCGCCGGTAAGGATGCCCGTGCCGTTAACTACTTATCGCCGCATTACGAGGTTCCCTCGTGGGACCCGCTCAGAACGTCTGGTCAGACCAGACGTCCTTTGCGGGTCCCGCAAGGGGACCAGGGAGCTAATAACGGGCCTGTTATTAATGGACTCGTTATTAGCTCCTGCCCCATTCCCATTGAGCCCTATAGGGGCTCAATGGGAATGGGGATGTGTATTTTGAATGGGGATTTACCGGGTCCTCCAAGGTTGGAATGACCCAGTAAGTCCCTATTCAAAGAACCCAGACCACACACGAGTTTGGAGGCAGCCATGGCGCTAATAGCACCATGGTTACCTCCAAACTTGTACTGACCCCCATGGTGTTTGAAGACACAACAAACATGGGACACTAACATACCCATGTTTTACCACATCCTAATGAGAGGCCTCCCAGCAGAGGCGCAAACAGAACTAGGGAAGGTAGTGGGACTATAAAATAAGGGTTGTTCAGAGATACAGGTCAACATAGTTCATCATTGCAAGGCAAAAAGGAAAGGAATACAAAGAAAATAGATGATTCTCAAAAGGCAGATGCCAAATTTGTGTGGAAGAAATTGATCAAAATAAGCATGGAAGGAGCCGTACAACTGCCTATCCACAAGGCGGGGCCAGTGCCACAATGGGGTTTTGCATCACCAGACTCCGATCAGCAGGGAGTATTTGCACCAGTGGGATGATTTGTGCCGTAGGAAGGGTATCCACCACAGGGAGGATTTGTGCCCTAGGGAATGTTTGCACCACAGGGAGAATTTGCACCACAGGGAGTGTGTGTACCACAAGGAGGGTTCTTTCCCACAGGGGGGATATTTCCATAGAATGCAAGGGGGTTCCAAAGAGGGAGATGTGTTGGATATGGGGGAATGAGGCCACCATATGGAGGACAGTGTTCAGCCTGTAGAGGAGTAGGTCACTTTGCAAGGGAATGTAGGACCAGAATTCAGCCACAGTATAGCTCTGATGGCACCCCGGTCACCACAACATGCCTTATTACACAGACACTCAGCAACAGACACAGTCCATACAATATAAGTTTCCCCAGAACATTTAGGGTTTGCCATAGCAGCAAGCACCACCCCTGCAACACCTGTTTCATCAGACCATTCAGAATATGACAGCACAGCAACCTCCAGCTTTCCCTAAAACCCAGAGTATATCAACGAATCCCCAGCCACAACACGCACCAGCAACCCAAGCAGTCCAGAGTATATCAACGAATCCCCAGCCACAACACGCACCAGCAACCCAAGCAGTTCCACAACAATATCCACAGCAGAATCCTCTTTAGGCACAGGCACAAATTCAAGCACAAGCAAAGAAAACCAACTTGCAGTGGGATGCCAATTTGTTGCCATAGGGCACAGTACCACATTACACGGGAGCAGCTGTGTTGCAGGGTAACTCTTTCCTACCACCTAGCGTAAAAATAAACTCACAATAGGACAGGCGTGCCCAATTCTATCAGTAACTGCAGATGCAGAAGAGGATCCAAAGGTGGTAGTAAGCATAGGTGGAAAGACATTCTCATTTTTGACCGACACAGGGGCTACCAAATCTTGCATTTGAGAAGGAAGATTACCTTTATCAGACATAAAAATGGACATGCAGGGATTCTAAATGACTGTTGTTACGGTTACTTGCAACAAATATTAACCACTTGTCATTATTGCACCCCTATTGTATTCCAAAGAAACTCTAATTGACATATTAGGCAGAGTACTCATGAATAAAATAAACATGACGATATCATTCACAGACACAGTTGCAGTGTGTTCCACTCCTAGAGTGTACCAAAGCAGAGCACAAGCAGTGTTTCAAACGCTGTGTGCCCAATGCTGCACAGTGAGGGTTTCCAATAGAACCCCAGTTGTTCCTCTATGGGGTACCTAGGATTAAAAAAAAATGTGATTCCCTTCTAAATTCCTGTCCAGACCAGCATTGCACAAAGGCGCGGCACCAGGGACAGTTGTCACAGTACAGCTAGACATAGTAATAACACAAACAGACAAGGTGATCCTGCAGTGGATATATGAGGATGGTATTGAATGGTGCACTGTCCTGTGGATTTATCCCACCCAATGCTTGACTAACCTGACTGATGAACAACTAATCAATGATGACACGGACATAGGGGAATTTGTGTTTGAGATTAGCTTACCCTGTCACCTGTGCATACAGAATAGGGAGGTCCCTCAGCTGTCTCTCCTTGTGAGAGAAATACAGCCATACCTTCAGGGAGATTTTCAGAAGGTATCCGCAGAGATATGGACCAGCGGACTCATGACATAGGCCTGCTGAAGGGAATAGGCGTAGTATGCATCAAACTGAAGGAGGGGGCTGTGTTGCCCCGGGTCATGCAGTGCCTCTTGTCCAAGCAGGCAGATGAGGGGGTATATGACACCGTTGTAGCACTCTTGCAACAACACATAATGCAGTACTCAGATTCCCCATGTACCATGGATGTGTACCCTTTGAATAAAGCAAAATCGGGGGTTTTGTGTACGGTGCTGGATCTCTGCCCACTGAACAGCATTCTGGAGATAGAGTTTCTTGTGGTACCGAACCCAGCACTATCTTGTTCAGTATTCCCATGGAAACGGCATGCCTTGATGTGATTGACCATAAGTATGCATTCTTTTCCATCCCATTAGATCCAGATTGTCAGTACATTACTGTGTTTGCTTACCGCAGTCAGAATTCTAACACACTAGACTCCCAGGGGGATACTGTGAGTCCCCAGGCATATTTAACAGAGTGTTACAGGCTGACTTGGGAAATGCACAGACACAGAGCACAATCATACAATTTGTGGAATATCTCCTGGTGTGCACCTCCATTGAGGAGCCATGCAGGGAGAATGTTTTAACACTGTTGACACTATTGGCTTAGAAAGGATACAAGGTAGACAAAGAGAAGCTGCAATATTGTCAGAAGGAGGTGATTTATCTAGGGTTGATATCATCATCGGAAGGGAGGAGACTAACACCTGAAAGGGCTGCAGCAGTGTGATCTAGAACCCAGGCGAACACAGTGAAAGAAATGCAGCAGTTCCTGTGCCTGTGCAATTACTGCTGGTTCTGGATATTCAATTTCTCCAGTTACATAAACCCATTACTGCAGGGGTTCAAGGCAGCCCAGAAAATGAAGGTCCCAACACCTGGACAGCAAAAACTATAGATTTCATTAAGGAACTGAAATGTGCATTAACACATTCACCAGTAATAGCAACTCCGGATTACAACAACTATTTGTTCCTATTGTCTCATTCAAATAGGGGAATGATGACGACTATCCTCACTCAGAAAAAGCCCCAAGGACACAAACCACTGGCATATTATAGTGGTATTAAGAATACAGTAATGCAGGGGCATTTTCATTGTGAGCAGGCCCTTGCAGCAGCATCTTTTTTTCCATTGAAAAGTCTGCTGCCATCACAATGGGTTGTCCAGTGATGCTCTACGTAGAGCAAAAATACAAATCTAGGCTCACCACACATCGAGTATCTACTTAAAAAGTTATACTTACAAACCCAACAGTGTGCATGTGGTCAACCCTGCAACTTTCGCAACCCAGCCAATACACAAGGGTGATAAATTTCATGATTGTACCACATACAAAGAAGGACTAGAGGGCGAGCCCACAGTCAGAGAAGAGGCACTTGAAGAGGGAGAGATATATTTAGTTGATTGTTCGACGATAGACCAGAACAGAGATGTCGCCAAGCTCTGTCAGCAGTGGTGCACTTTAAGGAACACTATTTTGAGGTGGCAGCACAAATAAGATTACCATCACATTATTCAGCACAAGCAGCTGAATAAGCGGCATTGATATCAGCAGTAGAGATGTTTAAGGGCTGCTGCACAGACATTTATAGTGACTCAGTGTATGTTACATCCACAGTACATTTTGGATTGTCTAGGTGGAAGAGAAGGCTTTTCAGTAAAAGTGACGGGGCACCAGTGCAGCACGCACACTTGCTATCTCGACTGATAGAAGTGTTTACAGTTAGCATCAGTTCTAGCGGTGGTCAATTGTGCCACCTACATGGGGAGTATATTCTTCGTGTCACGTGGTAATAAAGCAGAAGACATGGCGGCCCAAAAAGTAGTTTATTTGCTACATGTTACAGATCAGCCACCCATATTCACCTGTATGACATTGCAGCCGGTGCCATCAGCAGACCACTGCAACACCCTACCAATAATACAAGTAACAGAGCCAGCACACACATCAAATGAAAACATTGCAGACGATATCCAAGCAGAGTGGTTCATCCCTAACCTGAGTGAGTAAGTAGCTAAATGTATTACTAAATGTCTGACATGTCAGTGGTTTACTGCATGACATACATTATATACTATCAAAGCAACATTAGCTTGCCCTTTGGGGCATTTCCACTATTTTCATATGAGTACATTGATATGCAAGGCAGGTGTGCAAACTATCACTATCTAATTGTTGTGGCATGTCCATTTTCATGTTGGCTTGAGACAGACCCATGTATCTATTGTGTTGCAAAATAACCAGCTAACTGCCTCATAAGGTTTTTCCATGGTGGGGAGTGTGCAAAGTATTAACGTCCAACAATGGAACACACTTCTCCAATGAGTTATTGAGGGAGATAAGTGCCCTATTAGGCAACAAACATTTGTTCCACATAACACCCTCAAGCTATTGGTTTGGTACATTGCCTGAATGGCCTACGGAAGGAGTGCCTTGCAAAGCTGTGTGAAGCATATTGTAAGAGCTTGATCCACTGCTTACCACTTGCTCTCTTTGCACTGCGCAATCAGTCTAGATCTAATCACCATCTCACACCTCATGAGATTGTGACTGTCAGGCAAACTCCTCAAGCTTCTACAAAGAATGCTTGGTCACAGTATGGATGAGATTCTGGGGGAGGAGTTTATGGGGTACTTTGGGGAGCTTACTCAATCTCTCAGATGTATCTCCCTACCGACTGGGCCCTGACAACATCGGCCAACACTGACATAATCTGAGGTCTCACCAGAAAAAGGAGATTAAGACATTTCCACTCCCACTCCAAATAAACATGGGAGACAGAGTGCTGGTGTGAAATTTCACAAAAAAGAAGTGTAGAGAACCACGTTTCTTGGGGCTCTACGTAGTGACCCTTACCAACCATACTGCCAATAAGGTTGAAGGAAGAAAGAAATGGATCCTCATCGCCGATGTCTGACAGCACAAAAGCAACACCCCCGCCCTGAAGGACAAGATGGGGAGGGAGACAAAAGTGGAATTACTGTCATATATGTGTCTTCTGGGGTCTTCCTTCTGCAGCATACAGAAATGGGTCAGTGTCAAGTGGTAGGGGAAACAGAAAGGAGGAAAAATGCTAGCAAATCTGATTTATTGCCTCATTCTCTGTGTCTTTTTTTCTCTTCTCCTTCTTTTGTATCCACTCTTTTCAAGGGACCTGTTTGAGGGTTTTGTACATAACAAGGGGAAGGGTGAAAAGAGGGTAACAGCCACTGCACCCTAGTCACTGTCCACATAATGGCATGGCCAAAAACTGAAGTATTATGACACCGACTCTGGAAATAGGTGGTATGAGCACATAGCAACAGTAGGAAGAGAGGCAGTTAATGGAACACTGCGAGCAGCGGGAACATCCCGAACATGTATCCCAAGAGCAGTTCAGGAGCAGAAGGCACAGTGCTTACTTCATATAGCATTGTGTGAAATTACAGGTCTTTTCCAGTGTCGGGTAATCACTGTACAGCAGGTAGAGTAAGGGGAGGTAGTGCATGATGACAATTACACCAAAATGAGAAAGATGTCAGACAAACCCTGACATGAAGGACGTGTTATTGAATTTCAAGAGGGAAGGACTGCAAAAGGGGGAGCTCACAACACACACACGTGCCTCAATGAGAAGGGCCATCCAATTCCCTGGTTCCGGTTTCAACAATTGATTCACATTGAAGGGGCAGCTTTCTATAAACGTGAATGGGTAGAAGGGACAATGAACTGTAGGGCAAGGGGTCTAGTAGGGTTTGGGTTGGAGATGGCAACCACCATAAAGGCATCCTGTCTGAATACATGGAAAGGGAATGTGCATGCTCTCACTTAGATAACAACAAGCAAAACACCGGTCACAATAGAACCACTCACAAATCCTTCATTGTGTTTCAGAGCATGGGGCACTATCAACCTGGGATAAAATTAGGACTGCGCCAGAACGACAGAGCTATCCGGTATGCAGGACGGCCCCTCGAACATTATGGATCTGTGGGTGGGCCTGTGAGCCCAACACCAACCTTCAGCTGCACCCACAATGCTCCCTCGTAGCCCTCCATACCCCAGCAGTGGTAGTGCCTCATGCAGATGTTGCCCCTTGCATTCCTTTTTGAACATTCATTGAACAAACATTTGTGAATTAGTAAAATGTCTTCTGAAAAGGATGTCAGACCCTTGTGTGTTGGGTAAACAATTGAAGGACTGTCAAAAGTTAGGCACGGACACTCGCTGATGTCCAAAATGATACATTCACTGGTGCTCGCATATTAGAAGTCCCAATAGCACGGAATGGAAGTAAAAGAAGGAAGAGGGAGAACAACTACGTATCATGAAAGTCATCAGAATCGCTGCATGAGATGCAACAGAGTTGAAATTTTTCTCTTCGCCTGCCACCTTCTTTCCATCTCTGTTACTATCAGGTTTTCATGCTGCTGCCAATGCAAAATGGCTCCAGATCATGAGAAGGGAGCTTTGCAGCTAGCTAGTGCCACTGAGAGAAGGCTTAGAGCAGTAGGGTTGATGACCCTGCAGAACAGATACATTTTGGACATGTTGACAACAATGGAGGGAGTCGTTTGTGCAGCGATTGCCACAAGCTGCTGCAACCCACCACCTGCTAATGATGAACAAAATGGTAGTTAAACAGCAGCAACTATAAGTGCCTTTCACAACCTGCACATGAAGATGTAAGAGAAAAGTGGCAGGGCCATAAAGCAAGTCTGGCATGATACAATTTTTTCTTGGCTACCCATGTCATTGGCTAAGTTCCTTTTGGTATCAGTTCCTATCCTTGCAGTGGTGCTCATCGTTCTTTGCGCAATACAAATAATATTGGGCTGTTGGGCACAGGAAGGGAAGAGGTTGGGAAGATGACTGAAGAGGCAGCGTGAGACAAGAAGAGGGTGGATGTTTAATATGGGAACAACCAAGTAAGATAGAAGGTACAGAAAGAGAGAAGAAGAGCTGGTAACAAAAAGCAACATGATTGACTGCGAGGATGTGGTATGTGACGGACCACCGGACCCTGATAACTATGAAACATATTGGACTAGTTGCATCGGTGGGAACAACAATGTAATACTCCCTGGGTCTCTGGAGGAGTGTGTAGAAGAGGGTTACAGCTTGAAGCGACTTAGTAAGTTGTGGGTGAAGAAGAAGAAATAAAAATCAGTGGTGGAGGAGCAGATGTTTGAAACTGACGTGACAAAAGGGGGGAGTGTTCAGATGCAGACGCACTACCCCCCATGGGACAGGAAGTTCCGCCTGAGGAAGATCATCTAGCAGGGCATCAGAGCCCCAGGCAGTGATGTAAAAACAATGTGTTACTGGCTCAGGAGTGTCGGTTTTGCTTATATTTGTAATATGTTTATATATCTTTGGCAGGGATAACATTTTGCTTTTTGTCAAGCCATGGGACACCTAACATAGCACTGCTCACATGAACTGCACTCAATAGGGAGGACGCAGCACATTATATTTATGTAAAACGTTGCTTCATGCTGAAACACGGCCCACAGCTCACTGCATGACCCTATTGTTTGCATGACAAGATAGCAGACAAGACCTGGTGCATTACACTACATACCTACATGCATCACACTTCATATGGAACACACAGCACCTTGAGTGTCACACCTGCCTGCAGTCCAGTGCATGGCAGCAGGCTACAAAGCTGCATAGTGGAGCATTATCTGCCTCAGCACATACACACGTATTTACACAATTCACAATTGTTTCCCCTTTTACATAACACTACTGCTAGCTATATGCACCTCACAATGTTTTTATTTATTACACATAATGAGTCTGTACATTTTTTATACGTTTGTAACACACAGTGTGAAGCATAGGACAAGATATTATAGGCTCTCATGTTTGTAGGGATGCTAGATGGTATGAGCAAAAGTTCGGTAATTTTTTTTAACAGGGCTCAAGTAGAGGCAATAAGTTGCATTGCAGTGGATTAGGCCCCAGTTGTCAGAAGAAACCACATGATTGAATGTTGTCTCACCATACAAACTGACTGAGAATCCAAGGCAGCTAGGGAGGGGTGTGAGGTAATTGCCAGCTCTTGAGTGCAAGGGAAGCTTTTCTCATGGGATGAAAGCCTGGTCCCAGGCAACAATTGCCAGCTTATTAGATTGGGAGAGAATACATCATGTTTCTGAAGGTCCGCAGAGAGAGTTCTCAAGCAGCTGAAATACAAAATATACTGAATAATATGGGGACATCAGCAGAAATGATTGTCTAGGAATGGTGATCAGCAGTGTACTAGTCACATTTTTTCTAGAGGGCCATTCATCGCAGGAAGAGTGCTAAAAGGGAGTGTATCAGGGATGGCAACATGTAACAAGATAGGGAGCTTCATGGTGAGCAGAAGCAGGTGGTGGGAACAGGGAATAAAAAGCGGCGGTGTGTGTGCCATGTTGCTACATTGTCTATCGGCCCATTTTGGTGGGACACTCCAGTCCTAATTGACTGAGGTAATAATATGGTTCAATTGAATTGAAGCCCTTTTCCAAGTTGTTTTCCTAAATTGGCATTGATGATTTTTTTGGGCTGCTCAAGGTTTGTGACTAAGTGGGGTGGGTGATGATAATTTGGTGATGAGATCGAAACCGCCAGTAATATTTTAACAATATATAGAGATGTTTAGGTGGCTGGTAATGATCAGCTAATCGCCTTGTCAGGATGATATTTTTGTTACAGTTTTATGAACATATGCTAATGTTCTTGTGTTTTGAAAATGTTGGGCCAGCAAGGGGTGGGCCGAAGTTGGCTTGCTTTGTGCATCTTCCTGGCAACAGTGTACTGATACATTTTGTGTTATTTCCCTGCATGTGGTGTACTCCTTCTTCAGCTTTTTGTGTATTGATTTTTCCTTGGTTTTTCGAGCTGAGTTGGGAGCACCTAGCTCTACATTTTTATCTTGTATTCTCCTGCAAGGTAAGATTGCCTTCTGCTGGTTCTTCACCGATGTCTTCTTGTTGAGAAACTTCAGAATTAAGTTAACCTGTCACTTTTGCTGCGGCTTTGTCAAGTCTGTCCAGGTCAGGGATTTACCGGATATGGGAATGCAGTGGGAGACAGACTCATTCAGGTACTTAGGTATACAGGCCCAGCACACTGCAGCAAGCTTCATTTAAGTACAATGTGGGCAGGGCACTAACCAGCTTGGAGGACAGACTAGTGTTTTGGAAGATCCTTGCTCTGTCTCTAATGGGTAGGGTAGTGGTATGTAAAATAGTGCTCTTGCCCAGGTTGCTCTACCTGTTCACCAACATCCCATACATGATCAGGTCATCCTTTTTTTAAGGCACTTGTCAGCAAACTATCAGAATTCATGTGGGCCGGGGGAAGACATTGGGTAGCACTAAGCACTTTACGCAGAAAACATCAAGATGGGAGACTCGCTCTCCCAAACTTCGAGTTGTGCTTCTTAGCACCCCAACTGTAACATGCTTCTAGGTGGGACGCCAGGGATGCTGGAACTGACAGACTGCTACTAGGGACACCCCAGAGCCATTACACAGGAATGGAACTGTGTTATAGAGAAGTGAGAGGACCAGATACATCCTGTATTACACTTGTGATCCAATGGGTATGGAAGAGAACATGCGTTAAATTGCAAATAGGCACGTTCTACCATCCTGACTAGCCTTGCGGCGGACACTTAGATAGCAGCAATAATTGAGGAAATTGGAGGAGCTAGGTACACTAATGCATGATACCTGATCATAGGAGACCTATTTGAAGCCGGGCACTTAGTGCCCTTCACAGAGTGGGCCAAGACATCCCAGAGGCCTGAGGGGCAGTTCTTGAATTTTGCTAAGGTTCTAGTGGCGCAATGGGGCTTCATACCAGTGGAACCCCCAAGCACTCCAATACTTCATGCCATACTGACCATAGACACTGAAAGACATACTCTATCAAGATTATACACAGCACTGCTGGATAGTGGAACCCAACTTCGCCTGAAGGTGAAAGAGAACTGAGAAAGGGATATGGATGAGACATTTGAGGAAAATGCATGGTCTAAAATATACTCGTGGATCTGTAAGGTATCTAGGAATGCTCGATTTTAACACAATTAAATATTCTACAACATTGTTTACATGACACCTCCCCAGAAACTACACATGCTTAATACGGATGACCCAGGCGTCGATGGGATTCAGTGGTGTTCTGGCACAAAGTATGCGAGTGCCAAACAAAACATGACCTTTGGCACAAAGTGACTAAGATAAATGACCTAGTCAGGGGACAGTTTGCATGCTCTCTGAAGAGGGGAAAAAAGGCCACAGAAAGATAATTGCTGACTTTTTACTATTATTAGCAAGATGTTGAATTGCCATTTCTTGAAAGTTCCCGAAAGGTCCCTTATTTAGCCAATGGTTGCAAGATTTGCAGATGTGGGTGGTAGCAGAGAAACTGATAATCCATGAGCAAGGGAGGAGGGGAGGAGATTGACCCATAGTTGGAATGAGGCTGTAACAGGGGCATGATACTAGCTTACACTAAAGGGGTGACAAGCGGGGAACCAACGTTGATGGGAATTGTAAAGGACATTAATAGGACTTGAATTGATTTACAAATAATTGGCGGTGACATGATTGGCTATTTATATACTGGTTAGGGCTGGAAGGGTCGGTGGGAGGGGTATATGGTACTGGAATGTTTTGGGATTGTTTATTGTGCATCTTTTTTCATTTTAAATGCCAATAATAGAAACATTGCAAGAAAAAAGCAAGTCTGTACAGGTCGTTTTCTTGATCTGATGGAAGGGATGTTGATATGATCTGATGTTCTTATAAAACAACACATTTTTATGCCCCCTTTTTTGGAGTAACTGGCTACTCTTTCCCGACTCCATGTCTTTCCATCTTTCGTCTGGTTATGAATTGTTCCCTGATGTATCACTTTCAGCAGTTGACTGCATTTGTAGAGGGTTATCTCATCTCAAATGTGCAAACAACAGCTGAAAATGCAAAACAACGCTGTATCCTGAACACAGAATGAGCTTGTCTAGACAGAGACAGGTAACTAATACATGTAAGCACCAAAAAACGAAAACACATTTTGCCACTACTCTTCAGTAACCAGTGAATTCACAGCTACCAAATATAAATACACAAGAAAAAAAATCAAAATGGCTACTATAGTAGATGTCATTCCAGCCATCAGCATTTACCAAAAACCAATTTAACATAGGATCGGCCACTATCAAATGCCAGGCGGTGGCACTTGGCGTATAACACGCCCAGCACTCCTCATAGATGCGAGGAACCAGTTCCAGGGGTAGTTACTCTTTCCAAAAGCTCGCCATGGTCCGTCCTCACCAGGAGGCCTGAGCTGATTCCACATGAGTAAGGGTTCGAAGAGCAAGAGAATGCCCTCCCGGTGAAATTTTGAAGAGACCAGTGGAACCCACGAAAGAAGGCTGTATACAGGAAGGACGTCAGTGTTGTATGCCATGTGTAAGCTTGTGCGGAGGGTGCTAATTTCCCTTGGCTAACCCAAAGCAAATTAGAGGTAAAAGGAAAATACTCCAGACATCGAAGCTTACTTATGGCACATATCCCTATAATATACCACCCAACTAACCATCAGGGGGCATAAACAGCTTTTGGCCAGGTGAAGAGGGATTTCTAACATCATTGCAGACACTAAAATAGACCCAGCAGAGAATAATGAATCGATTCCCCTGTAAGAATTAGAAAACTGACCAACATCATGAACCTCACATCACAGCTTGAACATAGGCAACAACCATCTAAATGTCACTTCCTCCTCAGTGACTCAACCTCTAGTATGATGTGCACACAACTCTAAAAGATAAATTTACAGCTAAACAAGCCAGAGGTGAGAGGCTGGGAGTGGGAACATGACCTCCAATACAACCAAACCCTCCAAAGGAGTGGATATTTTAACCGTGATGGGGAACCAAGAGTGGGTAAAATGTGGAGAAATGTTGGCAATTGCACTGATCCATACCGAGGCCAGTAATATAGTGGAAACCGACACCCCAGCAACTTAACTTGATCTCCACCAACTGCTCACAGAAATTAAGAAAGTAATTCAAGGGAGCATAGCAGACTGTACCTACAAAGTGACCAATCTAGACATGCAAGTCCTGCATGTGGAACTATGAATCATAGAAAATGAAGATGTCCTCTGTGAACAACACTATCAATTAGCTGAATTTACAGAGAGGGTTAAAGTGCTCGGTGACCACTGCATTGCCCTACATAGGAAACAAAAACACTCTGAAAACGAGTTGTGATGTAACAACGTTAGAATCTGGGGCATACGTTTGTCAAGTACCTGTTCAGAAGCATAATGCACCTCCTGGAGGATGAAGCCACGGAGATATAGTGGACACACCATTTACAAAGCCCTGATATGTCCCAAGAAAAATGGATTCCTGATGTACTCACAAGAGTGCACTTTTACACCATAATGGAATACATAATTAAAGAGGCCAGACAACACTTATTCATCCAATTTCGAGATGCCCAAATTACAAAGAAGTGAAGGAATGCACAAACAACCTAACTGGCTCTGAGAGTGACAAGTTAACTACATATGGGGATTGCACATTTCAATCAACTTGACTTGGTAAGGAAAAAGTTGGTTGCTAACATCAGTAGAGGAAGCTGCATCACTTCTTCAACCCAATGAACCGAGCAACCATGCAATCCAAAGTAAATCAAGAAGTGTGCATCTGTAAGTGCCTGCAAGCATCTGGCTGTTTGGCTGGAGTGACTGGTCAATTTCTGCTGCGACGAACTAGGTTTGGGAATGAACTCTTGCAGTCCGCGCTGAGGCTGCATGCACAAGAGGAAGCTCTGTTGAAATGTATTTACAACTATGCTGTCTGATTATATATTTGCATAAGCGTACTTGAATCGCTTTCACATTATAAAACAATGTTGCAACATGTGAACCTGAAACCATTACTTGAGAAGCTATTTCGTGTAAGGAGGCCAATTTGAGTTTTTATTCTGCTCGCTGCTCATCGCATATGTATATATATTATGGTTATAAGCTTGAGCACAGTAACCAACTGCTGCTTGAACTTTGAGTTGCTTACATAGTTAGGAATGCCAGGCCGCCACATGAATTGGTTTGTCTTATAATGAGAGAACATTGAAGCTGTACATAAGCACGAGTAATCTGCAAACCCAGGTACCGTTCTGTCTAGTTTTTTTTTTTTAAAACGTATTTTATTGGTTTTGATAGAAAAAAGAAAAAGAAAACGTGCAATACAACAAGAAATCAACATTGGTTTGAACTGGGGAGGAGACGGTGAGGGGGAAACAAGGGGGGGGGAACGAGCAAATCAACAACAGTCTTCATGTTGTAGCAAACTTACAGTGGACGGGTGGGTTAGGGGCAATGACCCAAAGTTTCAGGAAGCAAGAGGGGTCAAACACAGGGGTGGTTCCACCAATGCCGGCATCCGAGCAGTGTCAATGCAGTGGTGTGGGACTTCAGGGGGGTTTGTAGTCAGCGCTGAAGCGTATGTCTCTGAGGAGGGCCTTCCATGATTCCAAAGTGCCACCTTCGGTTTCGCCACTGTTCGTGATTCCTTCCTGCCAGGCCCTGGTTTCAGCTGTTGTCCATCTCTCGAGTTCTTTGAGCCATCTCTCTTGCCTGGGGCCCGACGGCGTCTTCCAGGCCATCGCTATTGTTCTTTTAGCCAGGATACATGATATGTCCATTAATTTAACAGCGTGCTTGGATTTGCTAGGTCTGGGGTAGGTCCCCAGGAGGCACTCGCCAGGAGTCCATTCGTATCTTGTCATTCCGGCGTCCATGCAGGTCTGTTTGGCCTTGGACCACAGTGCCATCGCCTTGGTGCAGGTCCAGAACATGTGAATCGCATCTGCTTTATCATTCCCGCACCAGGGGCATGCAGGGGAGGATGTCTTATTGAAGGAGGCAACCCTATGTGGGGTCATGTATGTCCTGTAGAGAACGTTCAATTGGATCTGGCCAAACCTGGTGTTCCTGGATACTTTTTTGGGAAATATCAGCGCTCTTTCCCATTCTTTATCTGAAATCGGGGTCTCAAGGTCCGCCTCCCATTTTGTCCTCAGATCTTCACATTTAGGGTTGGTTTTATCACATAGTCTGCTGTAAAGCCTGGAGACAGGTCTCCAGCCGTCCGAGAGGTCATGCATCTCTTGTAGCAGAGGGTCAGGGGAGGGCTCCTCCGGCCATCCGGTCCATTGTTTCTTAGCAGTTTGTTTGAGGCGATGGTACCAGAGGAACTGGCCCGGGGGAATTCCATCGGCAGCCTTAAGAGATTCGAAATCCCTGAATTCTCCCTCCTCATACATGTCGCTCCATGTGTAAATGCCGGCCTCTTCCCACCTCCTTGCCGTAGAGATGTCTGCAGCCGTTCGACAGGTGTCTGCTAGGATGGGATTGTCCGGAGAGTATGGGTGTCGTATTCGCCTGATGCAGCAGGACCTGGCCCATATCTTTCTTCCCAGGTCAATCACCATGGAGGGGACCGGGGGTTGCCATGTAGGGTGCCATAGGATCTCCTTGGGGATCACATTGTCCAAGGGTTGCCTCAGCAGTTCGGTCTCTGCTGAAGGCTCATCCGAGAGCCATCTCGTTATGTGACTCAGCTGGGCAGCCAGGTAGTACAACTGGAGATCCGGCAACTTTATTCCGCCTTCTTTGTGTGGGAGAGAGAGGACGGACAGCGACAGTTTATGCCTGTGTGGGCCCCAAAGGAAGTCCCTGATGATGGCCTCCAGCTTCTTGAAGAAGGACGGTCTAATGTAATGGCAAATGTTTACGAAGAAATACAGGAATCGGGGGAGTACGATCATCTTGACAATCGCTGCCCTGCCCACCATGGCCAATGGGAGCTTGGACCAAAACTTTATAGAACTTCGGAGACTCGTGATGGCGGCCTCGGTGTTGTGTTCATGCATGAGTAGCGGGGTGTGGCTTATGTTGATCCCCAAATAACGGAACTGGACCAGTTGCCAGCTTATTCCTATCTCTGGGAGATTGTTTTCCGGAATGTTGCGTAAGCCCGCCAAGGGGAAGGCAGAGGACTTATTCCTACTAAAGCGGATCCCTGAGTACTTCGCATAGTTGTCCAGTATCTCCAACGCGGTTGGCGCGTTAACTTCGGGGGAGCTTAGGTAAAGAAGGACGTCGTCTGCATACAAGGATATTATGTGGTGTGCATTGCCCACCTTAATGCCAGCATCGAAAAGCTGCTGCCTGAAGTATAATGCAATCGGTTCCAGGCCCAGTATGTACAGCATGGGTGATAACGGGCAGCCCTGCCTTGTTCCCCTTTGTATATCCCAAGCCGCTGAAACCACTCTTCCCGTTCTTACTCTCGCCGTCGGGGAATTGTAGAGGACCTCAACCCACCTGATGAAGCCCCCTCCAAAGCCAAATCTTCTCAGGACCTCCCTGATCCACTCCCAGTATATGGAGTCGAAGGCCTTGATGGCGTCGAGCGACAACACCGCCAGGTCCTCGTCCCTGTCATATGTTTCGGCCATTACATGCTGCAACCTCCGGAGGTTAGCAGTGGTGTTGCGCCCAGGAACGAATCCGTTCTGATCTTCGTGAACGATGGAACCCACCACCCTGGCTAGCTTGCGGGCCAATATGGATGTGAGGATCTTGGCATCGTAGTTTAGCATAGCCAGAGGGCGATAGGACTCACAGTCGGTGGGCGATTTGTGTGGCTTGAGCATGGGGACTATTATGGTTTCCTTCATGGTGTTGGGGAGAATCCCATCCGTGTGTGCCTCCTGGTAGACCTCGTGGAGAACTGGGGCAAGGATGGACTCATACGCTTTATAGAACTCAGGTGGGAGGCCGTCACTGCCAGGGGCTTTGTTGTTGGAGAGGGACCTGATTGCCCCTTGAACGTCCTCAAGAGTGATCTCGGTTTCCAGCTCCTCTCTCTGCTCGAGCGAAATGTGGGGAAGTTCTATCTCCTCGAGTGTGTCTATGATGTCTGCAGCAGGAATCTGGGTCTTGTGGGTATACAGTTCTGTGTAGAATTTAGCAAAGGCTTCATTGATCCCTAGCTGAGTCGAGTGGGATGACCCATTAGCGTCCCGTATCTCCACTGGGAGATGTTTGGGGTGTTCCCGTTTGCAGAGCCATGCTAGTAGTCTTCCCGGTTTGTCCGATTCTTTATGCGATCTGGCGGTGTGCGTGGCGAAATCAAATTTTTCCAGTCTTTCCCATGCCTGCTGACATTCTGTGCGGGCTTCCTTCAGCTTGGTCTCTGTCTCCATAGAGTTGTCGCATGTGGACTCCAGTCGGGAGATCTCAGCTTCCTGTGCTTCCAGGGTTCTCCGCAACTGCCTGCGAGTTCCGCCGGCTCTCGATATGATTTCGCCTCTGGTCACCACCTTCATTGCTTCCCATAATGTGCCCCAGGAGGGGACCGAACCGATGTTGTTCTCCAAGTATTCTTCCAATTTTTCGGCAAGGGTTTCCCTGAACTCGAGGTCCGCAAGTGCCGCGGTCGGCATCCTCCACATGGGGATCGGGGGTCTGGGGCCTCTCATTTGCCATAACATGGTCAGTGGGGAGTGGTCGGAGATCGTCCGCCCCAGGTATTCTGTGGTTGCTATGTGTGGGGTAAGTTCCTTATTGATGAACAGATAGTCAATTCTTGTGTGAACTCCGTGTGGAGCTGAGTAGTGGGAGTAGGACCTGTCGGTCGGATGGTGTTCCCTCCAGATGTCCACTAAGTTGAGTTGCTCCAGAGTTTCCCTCAAGGCACCGGATGTGAGGCTGCTCGGGCGTGGGGGGGGCAGCGATCTGTCTGCACTCGTGTCAGCAACACAGTTGAAGTCCCCTCCCCATATGAAGGTGCGGTCCCGGTACCGAGTCAGCTTCGTTATCAATGTGGCGAGGTACGCCGATATCCCGTGATGAGGGAAGTAAGAGTTGATGAAGCAGACTGGGGTTTGTTCCAATGTGCCCCAAATCGCTGTGAATCTCCCTTCTTTATCTTGTTCACTTCCCTCCATCTGGAAGGGGACGTCCGGGCTTATCCATATTAGCACCCCTCTGGCGTATTTAGAGTAGGGGGACCCTCTAACAGTCCCAGCCCATCGGTCTGCAATTTTAGACATGGCCTCCGTCGTGAGGTGAGTCTCTTGAAGGAGTGCAATGGAGATTTTCTTCCTCCTGAGGTAGGACTGTATACGATTGCGCCTGAGGTATGAGCCCATGCCCCGCACATTCCAGGTCATTACAGTAAGCTGTGCCGCCATCCGGTTCGAGTTTCAGATTTGGTGTGGGACTCTGGGGTCCGACTCCACTTTAGTCTTGTTCAGGTGGGCTGCAGGGGGGATACCACTGCATCTCGTTCATCGGTGTCATGTCCCAGACCCATCTCGGTCTGCGTTGGCAAAAGAGGCATGAAGACTGTTCAACTAATAAAACTAACAACAAAACTTAAACTGGTGCGCCCAGCAACTACAACATTGTCGCGGTGCTCAGGCGCTCTCGAGCCGTCGGAGCCCATCCGGGAGTCGGGCGCGAGCTGGGTCAGGCGGGTGCCCAGACCGGGTAAATACTACGCTGGGGGTGGGGCAAGGGCCTGGCGGCAGAGCCGAACGAGGCCGTTTCCAAGTGAAAAAACTGTAGTTGGATTATCTTCTGTATTCCGGTCTCACGTGCGATGTTTCTTACATGGGGGTCGCTGGGGGGTTAGGTCTCAGTCTGTGAGTTGTCCTTGCCATCCGCCAGGTTATTATCCTCAAGCCACATGTTGGCCGCATCTGGGTTCTCGAGAAACACCACTCTCTCCTTGTAGACAACCCTTAGGCGCGATGGATAAAGTAGTCTATATTTTAGGTTCAGTTGTCGGAGCCGGGCTTTTATCGGGACAAATGAGTTCCGCTCTCTTTGTACCTTCTGCGTGTAGTCCGGATAAATGGAGATTTTGGAGTCTCCTCGCTCGATGGGGCCCCCCTCCCTGGATCGCCGTAAGATAGTTTCTCTGTCCTGAAAGTTCAGTATCTTAGCGATTATGGGTCTGGGGTGCGATCCGGGGGGAGGGCGCCTCTGAAGGGATCTGTGGGCCCTTTCGACAGAGAATCCCTGGGTCAATTTGCCGGCCCCTATTTCTTGTAGCAGAAGGGTTTCGACGAAGGATGTGGTATTTACTCCCTCGTTCCCCTCCGGGACCCCCAGGATCCTGATGTTGCTCCGTCTGGCCCGACCTTCGGCCTCCTCCGCCTTTTCCTCCAAAAAGGTGACTTTCCTCTTCAGGAGGACAACTTCGGACTTTATGGCTGTGATGGCCGTGGAGGCTTCCTCTGCCGACTGTTCAACGGTCGCGACCCTCTCCGTTAAGTTGCGAGCGTCTTGGCGGATCAGTTGAATATCGACTTTGAATTCGTCGATCTTGGAGTCTATATGCGTCTTTAGCGAGGCTATAGCATCAAGTATCTGAGAGTGGTTATCGGCCGCCACCTCTTCGCTCGACTGGGCAACTTCAGAGGAGCTGGCCTTGGATTGAGTGGGGGTCTTCGCCCTGGTGGAAACAAAGGAGTCCATGGTGGCGGCTCTGGTCTTGTTCTTGGCGGCCATCTTGGGGCGATGGTTGCGGGTGTTTTAGGCCTCAAAAGTTAGTTCACTTGTGAGATCACTGGTGGGGCCCTTCACCTGGCCAAATATCGGGCCGTGAGCTGTGGTCTGCCCCCGTGTGTGATGGTGTGGTCCGTAGAGGTGGTCTCTAGAAGAGCGGAGCCTCTCTTTTGCTGCTGCCTCTCCCCGCCGGGCCCTGGAATCCGTTGGGGGAGGGGGTACCCCTCGCAGGCACCGCTATGCTGTGCGGGGCGCCATCTTGGATCCAGTAAGAACGGGAGGGGGGGAGAACCGATTCAGGGCCACCGGAGTCTCAGGGGGGTCCAATTTGGTGGGCCCAGCAACTATTCAGGTGCAGGGCTGCTTCGCCCAACCGCTCGTTCCTTTTCAGAAGTCGGGGTCGCACGCGAGCCGGAGAAAAAGGATCAGGAAACGGCGTCTCGGCCGGAGCTCGGCGGATCAGCTACCGCTCGCCATCGGCGCCAAGCCACGCCCCCCACCGTTCTGTCTAGTTAGGCCATTATAGCAGGCAGCTAGAAAGAATTATACATGGCTGTATGTGCTCCCCCGCGGGAGTTGTTATTCATTTCTGCTTCAGGACTGTCTGACCTTAGCACAGAGAGATAAAATTGGCTGGTAAGGCAAGGAATGCCACCTCATTATAGGGAACATGATATGTTTTCCTCCATCCAGATGCACCAGGTTCTCAGATAGTAAATTGTCTTGGCACTGGCAGCAAGAGTGTAGAATGTTTTAGCATAATGAATTACACAGTAACCCCTTGAACCCTAGCCTGATGATGTCTGAACAAAGGGGGCCGGGCAATGCCTCCTAATGCTGTGAAGTTTGCTATATATGTGCGTGTTGTACTAGTGCTCGCTATCTCACCTCACAGTGTCTGACTTTCACATCATGGGGCACTGAGACCAGGTTTTTCAAATGCTGTTACTGAATAAATATATTTGATTTAGAATCCTTGTGACTGGCGTGTCATTATTATGCAGCATGAGAAGTGATTCCTCTGCAGATCTGTGCACAGCCTTTCTCTGGGTGGCAGACCGCGTCTTGCAAGCACGGCGGCGAGGGTCCCAGAATCGAGGCAGTTTGAGCCAGGACACGCCAGACACGACGACTGCATCTTTCAGGATGATTGTTAAAAATCAGGTAAGTCGTGCCCCGATACCAGGTATCCATGATATTTGTTGTTGAGAGTTGCCTTGCAAGAGCAAACACCCTGGTAAGAGAGTATGGGTTTCCCATAGTTTCCTATGCCTGGGAAACTAACATCCTGCTTTGCCAGATTTTTACATTGTGGAAGTCGATCTTTGGAATATGGCCAACCGGCACCACCCTAAGGGTCGCCCGCATATGAAATGTATGTAAAATATGATATGGACTAGGAGCAATAGATTTTAATACGATTTGGCATAGACAAACTAGGGATGCACCCGAACATCATTGGCCGGATTACAGCAGTTTCAAGTTAGCCTGCATAGCACACTTAGAAACTGTATTGTTACGCAAGAAGGCTAGGCACGCTGCATTTGACACTATTAGGGAATGGAAGCAGGAAGCGACACAGCGCTTACAAAGTAGAGAAAAGCATGCACGCAAACACAAGACTATCGCTGAGAAAGCATTAGAGCATGACCAACAGAGACAAGAAGATAAAATCAGCAGTTTAGACAGGGCATTCCAGTTAGAGACACAGAAGATATATCCCTCTCAGGATATGCAAGTGTCAGACAAAGTGATAAATAAGATATTGAATGAGCGAAGGTTTGACCCAATTGATGATTCCATTGCATCGCTTGTCTATGTACCGCTTCTGGCTGCTCCTACGCTTGCACCCCCTCCTGTATTGGCGCCTGTGCCAGCTGCTGCGATTGCTACTCCCTCTCTCCCATCTACGCTGCCAGCGTCATTTCACCTGCCACCTAACGAGGCGGATTTGCATGTTGACTCTTACCCGAGTGGTTCTGCTTCACTGTTGGAAGCCTATAATAATTACAGAGAAACCCTAAGGGCAGTTAGCAAAGAAAGAAGGATGGAATTGCACCAGTGGGCCAAGACATATCTTGAAGGGGGTGATGAAGGTGCCACTTCGTCTGCTTTGTCCGATCATGGGGATTTCACTGACCAAAAGGTACTGATTGAAAGAATGGCTTCGTATTTGGTTGTGATATGGGGAGATTTAACGAATGAAGTTGCGCCGCAAGAGCTGTGTGACCAGGTGATCCTTGTCCAAACTTGTAGCAATAATGCAAAGATGCAAGAATATCTGAGTAGAATATTTGTGTTTAAGAGAGAACTTGACCGGCTGCATTTTTTTGTAAGAGATGCCCTTAGGTGGATTTCAGTGCCACTATTTCACCGATTGAATTTCATGATACGTATTGTCAATACACAGCTGCAATGCAAGGGAAAATGTTGCAGGTGATGGTCGAGTATTTGCAGTACGATTGTATGAAACGTAACGCATGGTACCCGGCTGATTTAATGCTGATTTACAAAAGAGCTTTTTCACCTGAAACCGCATTGTCTCTTGATTTGGCCCTATTGTTGAATAGACGTTTGGACCTTCCCATGATTGACCCGCCCACTGTGCAGTTACCTATGAGAGAGGTTCCGCCAACATTTGTTCCCAAGGTAGAGGTCCCAGCCGTTGATGGAGATGCTGGACGCACGACTGAAGCACATTATATTTCCCAGTTCCTCCATGTCCCATTTTCCCACCAAGAAGTAAATACGCTTAAACAATCGATTCCAGATATTAGAAATAATCCTTCTGGATTCTACAAGGAAATTGAATCTGTCCTACATTCATCTGTGTTTACATTGGGTGATATTGATTTGTTATTTCCTGTGATTCTGCCTGCTAACATATGGAAACAGATTAGGTCTGTGGATGACGGGCCAGGATTAGGCAACACATGGGCTAACATGACACTGGCAGACAGGGATAGGAAGGCTGGTGAGCGACCCCTGCAGATTATCTTAACATTGCCTATGAACATTGTCACTAAATTGAAAACGATTGTCCCAGAGAAAAGGATTGTTTGGGACAAAGTCATTGCTTGCATGGAAAACAAGTCGGAAGGTGCTACAGAATATTTTAATAGGTTTGAGGAAGTGTTTTCTAATTTTAGTGGACAAGATCTGAGTACGGAACCAGGTAATAGATTGTTAGTCGACAAGTTTGTGCGAGGTCTGTTGCCCGAAATACAGGCACTGATTATGACATGTGAAAGCGCATGGTAGGCAAAGTTGCAATCTGAGGTTCTACACATGGCTCAGAATTATGAGAATAGAGTGAATGCAGAAAATGACACGGTGGAGAAAAAGAAAGGTGAATTGAAAACAAGGGTTTTGCTTCAGCAAGTGGCAAGGGCAGCTAGAGGTGGTAACACACAGTTTAGAGGACACTATGCATCACAGGGCCAACCCAATTGGGTCCCCAATCTATTAACGAATGTGCATACCGTAGACAGGAAGGCCATTGGCGTGCAGAATGCCCAATTCTCCAGCAGAGATCGAATGGTACCCTATCTAGACGATCAAGGTTACGTCCAGGTCTAGGGGGCCCTGGAAGGAATAATTATGCAAATAACTCATAATCACAGCCACAGACACAACCCCAAGAAGGCTAAGGGAAAAACAACAGAATACAGGTGGCACGAACATATTTGATAATCCCTCCAATGCATATTACACTGAACACTTTACATCTGATGATGTACTTTTCCCACAGGACAGCCGAAAACAGGGCCTGGAACCAGACCCTATTCCCATTGACCAAAAAGGGCCCTAGGTAGAGATGAGAAATGGGAATAGGGAGCATGTATTCTTAGTTGACACCAGTGTGCAGAAATGCTCAATCGACCATCAGTGGGTTCCAGATATACCACTGTCAGGGCAAAGCAATATTTCCGTAGGGTTCTCAGGTATACCAGTAATCTGCCCAGTTTCAAAACCGGTGCCCATTACATTGGGTCCTTTCACTGAGCTGTGTGCATTCCTACTGACCAAGAATTGTGGTGAGAATTTGTTGGGGTTAAATTTGTTGAAGAAATTGAATACTGTTCTCCGGATGGAGTGTATTTGACGATCTCGCCGCAACAAAATCCTGTTTCCAATTTGTATTCATGCTATTGCCAACTGAATTAAGTACAGTCCCAGCATGTCTATGGGCCGTGAACGATAATGATGTCAGTGTTTTGCAAGTAGAGCCAGTCCACATTACCTTGAAACTGGGGATTTCCTTGCCACGTATCCCGCAGTATAGAATCTTGGTACAAGGTGAACAGGCCTTGAAAAGCATTGCCTCTGATTTGGTACATAGAGGCATAATTGAAGAGATTGCATGGAGTGTGTGTAATAGTCCGATTCTTCCGGTATACAAGAAAGGGGAAGTGCGATTCCATTCCATTTTATTATTGATTTGCGTGTGATTAACAAAATTGTTGCACCCCAATTCCTGATTATCCCCAATGTCACTACAATTCTGACTATGATTCCAGCTACCGCTACGCACTTTAGTGTATGTAGATTTGATAAATGCTTTCTTTAGCATTTCAGTGCATGCTAATAGCAGATACCTATTTGCATTCTCATTAGGTGGGCGCTCTTTCACCTTTACACGAGTACCACAAGGCTATAAAGAAAGTCTGAGCATCTACAGCAGGGCCTTTAAAGAACAATTGGACATGTTAGAACTATCCTCTTCCTGCACACTATTACAATACATTGATGACTTACTGATAGCAGCAGATTCAGAGGATGCTTGAAAGGAGGGCACTTTATTGTTATTGACACACTTAGCAGAACATGGCCATAAAACATCTATTAAGAAATTCCAATATTTTCATCAGGAGGTGGCCTATTTGGGTTACCTCCTGTCGAAACAGGGAAGACGCTTGACGCCAGAACAAATTGGGAGCATATCTGATATGTCTGTCCCAAATACACAGAAAGAGGTCAGAGCTTTAATTATCATGGCTTCATTTTGTAGACAGTGGATCCCAAACCTTTCTTTCATGATTAAGCCTATGTTGGCATTGACCAAGAAGGATATTCCTTTGCCCTTACCATGGAACATGAACTGCCAGACAGCATTCAATTTGCTCAAAGCTGCATTGTGTTCAGCTCCAGTTTTGGGCACACCGAATTATGAAAAATGTTTTGTCCTGTACATGCATGAAAGAGATGGTTGTATTGACACAGGACCATGGGGGGAAGAATAGACCATGTGGTTATTTTTCCTCCACACTGGATCCTGTTGCATGCGCTTTGCCGCGTTGTCTGAGAGTTGCTGCTGCTGCCACTGAGTCAGTAAAGCAATGTGAAGGGGTGCTCTAGGCCACTCTTTAACCGTCATGGTACCTCACTCAGTAGATGTTTTGCTGAATAGAACGCAGACACAACATCTCACATCGACTTGACTAACAAGGTATGAGCTGATTCTCTTTGCTTCGCATATCCAAATTAAGAGATGTTGTGCTTTGAATCTGGCTGAATTGCTACCTTCTCCACAGGAGACAGAAAAATGACATTGTATCACACGATTATATTTTTGTAACTGAACAAGATGCTAAGGGAAGGGTTAACCTCATTGACACACCCTTGAGAGAACCAGATGGAGAGCTATTTTGTGATGGTTCATGTTTCAAATTACCAGACGGCACATCCACTCCTGCCGATGCTATCACCACTTTGACTACTGCTGTAGAAAGTAAAACGAATCCCACATAATTCGGCCCAAGCTGCAGAAATAATCACCTTAACTAGAGCCTGTGAAATATCGAAAGGTCTTAGAGTAAACATATTTACATATAACATATAACATATAAACATATTTACCGATAGCCAATACGCATTCGGGGTAGTTCATAACCTTGGATGTCTGCGGGCTGAGAGGGGTTTCTTAACATCACATGGTACGAAGATCCAGCATGGCACTTTGATAGTACAGTTGTTGTCGACACTCGCACTCCAAACCAAACTAGCAATAATGAAATGCGCCGCACATCAAAAGGTGACAGACGATGTGAGAAAAGGAAATGTTTTTGCTGACAGAATTTCCAAGCAAACTGCAAATGATGTGCACTGTAAAATGTACATTCTAGATTCAGCAAAATGGGTCACTGACACTTGCATAATGGAGGAAGGGATTGGTAGCATAAAGGAAATTCAGCCAGAAGCTACTCCCGAAGAAATCAAACAATGGTCAGAGGGTCCCACAAGACTAGACAATGAGGGTTGTTGGGTTGATCATGCCAAACAAAGATGGATGTTACCCAATGCATATGTTACCGCCATAGTCACCATGGCACATGGTCCGACACATATATGCACGAAAAAGATCTGTCAGCTTTTAGACCCTGTCTGGTATAATGAGTGCATCCCAACGGTTGCTGAACGACTTGTCCAAAACTGTATGGTCTGCCTGCAACATAACACTGGAAAGGGAACACCAACACCAAAGGGTAATTTTGGTCCTCCCTCCATGCCATTTGAAGTAATACACTTTGGGCCGAAATCCCGTCCGGGTCCGGGTCCTCAGAATGAGGAATTACCGGGCCAATCCGAGTTCAGAAGGCCTGGTAATTCCTCCCTCCAAGGACCCGGACACGGTCCTTCCGTATTCCCATTCTGCCCCCATAGGGCTCAATGGGAATGGGAGAGGGAGCAAGCAATGGCCCATTACGAGTTGGCCCGTTGTTTGCTCCCTCTTACCCTCGCGGGACCCGGTAAGCACGCCTGGTTTGAGGGTCGTAATGAGGCCCTTTGACTTCATTGAGATGGAGCGTTGCCAGAACTACAACTATGTCCTGGTAATTTTTGCTTTTAGTAAATGGGTAAATGGGTTGAGGCCTACCCACTGAAAGATTGTACAGCTATGTCTACAGCCAAATCCATGTTGAAAGAGTACTTCCCCAGGTTTGGGTTGCCAAGAGTAAATGGCCCACATTTTGTTGCAGCAGTAAAAGTGCAAATATGTGCAGGCCTGCAAATTGAAAAACGTTTTCACTTAGCGAGGCATGCTCAGAGTGCCGGACTTGTGGAACATCACAACATCATTTTGAAAAATAAACTAGCAAATAATATGCGCCCAAAGCAAATTGAAATGGCCAGATGCCTTACCCTTAGCCTTACTCTCAATGCAGACAACCGCAGAGTCAAGAACAGGTCTCTCCCCATATGAAATCGTCATGGGGAGGCCAACGAATGTGTGGAATGTACCTAGACCTAGGAAATTGGGTAAGATAAAATATCCACTGTTAGCCGATTACTGTTACCAGTTGACCCAAACCTGCATTTGATTCATCAGCAGGTACAAGAGGCTCTTCCAGCCAAATACGAAGGGCCAGTTCATCATCTGCGGCCAGGGGACTGGGTCCTCACGAAGAACTTTGATTGAAGAAACTGCCTTGAACCTCAGTGGAAGGGCCCATTCCAGGTCCCCCTGGCCATGCAGACTGCAGTATGTGTGGAAGGCTGAAAGCACTGGATCCATGCCACACACGTTAAGTGGATCCCACTTCCTCTGCCCTACAACAAGTGGGATGACAAAGACGTCGATGACTCCATCTCCCAGAATGCATCAGCACTGATCGACACGCATAATGCCAAGCCTTGAATCGAATCTACTTCCTGAGCCTAAAGGGCCTGGGGAGCTTACACCGTCATCTTTGCTGCCTTCCCCATTTCCTGCATCGTCTCCTGCTAGCACTGTCTCCGCATCTGCACCTGTTCCCGGAGACAGCAGCATTTTATTTTCTCACCACTCACTGCCTGGTGCAACCAGGTACAATCTGCGACCACGTGATAAGAGGAGTGCTACAAATCTGCAGTAGCCTTTACTTTCAGCCCTGCCACTTGTAGGGTCAGGGGGAGGGGTTAGGGAAAGGGAGCGTATCAAGCCGAAATGAGGCACTGATACATGCTTTCCCGGTGTTTTTGTGAGGGAGCGGTCTTTGGTTCTTGTGGGGACAAGCAAGGTCATTGATCCAACACCTCTGTGCTTTTTCTATGTTCTTTCTGAATAAATGGATTGGAGGACATTTGTGTTCAGGCAGGCTCCATTAGTCCTCTGCTGGAAGCTCGAAAGAGGGCAGGGGTTGGCAAGGGCAGACAAACTGCCTACAGACAAGAATAGCTGTGCAATCAGGTGCTGCCTATGGATAAATTGAAAAAGGTCAACAGCAAAGCTTTATAATGGACGCTGAGACACTCTACCTGTGTGTGGGTTCACTCGTACCGGCAATGCTGATGACCAGTTTGATGAAGTTAGACATATACAGATGAAACGATGGTCCTTGAAGGCCAAATGTGTATCGATCTCAATATTCACATGTATTGCAATATGTTTGATAATCTTGTTATGGTATTTAGAGCACTTACATCCACTTAATGCTATGTTACCGACTATGAGCACTACTACAATGGTTACCCTACACGTCCTTTCTCATACTCTTCATCCTCGGGATGTTAAACATAGAGGGGGTTATGATAATAACACCCTCTTGCTGATAGTGAACACTACAAATGCCATCCTGAACAAAACAAACTGCTGGGTATGTTCACATCTGCCACAGCACGGAGAAAAGGGGCTGGGTTGGTACATACAACCTCTCCCTCTGACTACTGCCTGTTATGCCTCTCTCAGAGCGCTATATTTTTGAAAGATGGAACCATTGGGTTGTTTGATATTCGCAGATAAAAGCAAACCAAACATTGCATCCACCAGACCTGTTGATAGGCTTTCCAGACCCTATCAATCTATGATCACTTTCAAGATGGCTCACATGGGCAACAAAGATGCCATACCACCTTCCTACACAATCAACAATAGTCCACAATCTCTTCCGTTTTGCATGCAAAAAATGGGTAAATTTGATAGGTGCTCGAAAACTGCTGTCTTAGGGCATGAAGACAGACCATTGTACAAAGGGGATCCCATTTATTTTGTATGTGGGGATGAGGCATACCCATGGTTACCCAGGGATTGGGGAGGTACCTGCTACTTGGGGATACTCTTGCCAGGAGTATATATTGCAACGACTTCTGAAATTTTCAAACCACGTCCCATGCGACAAGTAGATGGTGTGAGATGTACTGACCCACTAGGCCTTGCCCTGCGACATCAATGTGTGCTGGTGGCACCAGAACCAGCAAAATGGCCGCAAAAAGCCCAATGCGTGCTCAACCTATGAAAATTGCGCCGTGAAACCGGAAAAGATGGCTGCCAATCTACTTTGCCTGTGTCAGTGGTGGAACAGCTCTTCGCTCTTCTACCTCCAACTCACTCAGGGTCAGTTGTTTTTCAAAGAAACGAGCTGGGGGTAGATCTCTGTCTTCAGCTGGGGCCTCCCTCGGCAACAGCCTCCCTGCCACTCTAAAACTTGAAGAGAACCATCTCCGGTTCCGGAAGCACCTCAAGACCTTCCTCTTTTCTTCTGCCTTCACTCCCCCTCTCCCTTCCTGATCTGTTCTCTCTTGGCACCGTGCACCTGGCCACCCTCTCTCTTTTGAGCCCAGGTACCTGCTCATCCTGCCACCCTCCCGCACTGCATCCGTGCCACCCCTTTCACTGGGGTCTGTATCTGTACCCATACAGCCCCCCCTTTTTCTTCCTGCACTTATCAGACCTACCCTGTCTGCTGCCTTAAACCTAGCACTTGCAAATTGCTGGCTGCATTACCACTGTTTGTTGCCTTTATTATTTATTTAGTGTTATTTATCTGTTTCTCCTTCGCACTTTCCACCTCTCCCCCCTTCCATGCACTTTTCCCCTCACCCCTCTCCCATGCACTTGCGCGTTCTCAATGTCACTGGGCCTAGTAAGATTGCTGTTTTGTTCTCCTCTGTTCCCCTCCCTTGCCTTGTCGCGCTCTGAAACACTTGTGTAAGAGCGCGATAGAAATAAAATATCAATCAACAGGAGACCACACTGCCGAAACCTGTTACTGGGCTGCCCCAAGAGTGAAAATGGAAACTACATGAAAGGCAGTGTTTTTATTGCGAGGAGACCCAGAAATGCTCTGAAATCCCTTTTTCCTTGGTTGCTTAAATTACAAAATAATGGTTCAAAACATAAGAAGATATCCAACATCCTTCCTGGGTGTTACCCGTCACCTTATTTAAGGAATCCACATGAGCACACAATGTCAGGAAAAGCAGGATCCATCATAAGAATACCAACATTAAAAAATGTGCTTGTCTGGGAAAATCTGTCAAAATATGGGCTCAGTACCACCGGCCGCCTATATGACAGCTGTCATTTAATTGCATTGGAAGCTTAAACTTGTGCAGTTAAAATCAAATGGTTGGAATTAAGTGACTTGCCATCAAAAGTAATATAGGTTGCAACTATGTAATCTCTATGTTTTAAAAAACTGGAATTAGAGTTCTGTTTGCCTGTTTTGAAAATGTAAGTTTATTTTCATCAAAGAAAAACTTAACAAAGTAGATTTTTAAAGTCAGCCTGATGCCAGCCAAAACTACAAAGCAAATTCCACAGCTTGCCCCAACAAAAGGTACCTCCCGTCTGCTCTCTGGCCCAGGAACTCACATTCAGGTGTTGATGAAGAGGGGAGGGTATTTGGGCTGCTTCTCCTGGGAGAGACAAAGGACTTCCTTTATTGAAAAGATATGCAGATGCAAGTGTCAACAGAAGCCCCTGCCAGATGAAAGAGGCGGGGATTGATCTTGAGCCACCAGGAACTCTGGGGGCGGGAACAGACAGTTTGTTTATTCTTAAAGCACAAAAGAGTATATTTTTGAAAAGGACTGACAAAGGACTGTGCGAATTTGTAAAAATTGTAAAATTACAGTATTGTTAATGTGACATTTTTGGTCATGTTTTACAAGTACTCAGAACTCTGTGCTATGTTCAGGGACATGACTGCAGAAATTTGTAGCAATTGTATTGATGCCAGAAACATGAAACATGAAACTTCATATGATTATGCCGAGATATCATGCTCACATATGTGTAAAATTGTGGACAATTCTGACATTGGGTACCAGACCGAAAGTGTGAAAAATTGTCAAATCTAGACCCAAGCTCCCACCGAGACGGGGCTTGGAGGAATACTTGCTCCACAAAATCTGTGATATAGATATGCTATCGTTATCATGTTTGTAAAATTGTAAATATGCATTATCTGAAAAGTAGATTGTATGTGCAGAAACAAAGGGGAGGTTTTCCCTGGATCATAAAATACATTGTCATGATGACACTCTGTTTTCTTGTCAAATCAAGAGAGAGGAAATACCCTAACCTAACCAATAGAATACCTATGGGTGTGCCTAGTAGAATTCAGCATACCCACCCCTTCTTGTTTTGCTATTTTGACTGTTTCTGAAAATCCGACCTCCACAAAAATCTTCATAACTTCTTCACTGTTTATGCTAGAAACGAAATTTAAGTGTCTAATTAAAGCTAACATACTCAGCTTTCCAACAAACCCAAAGTTTGCTGAGAATTTGTGTTGGGCTCAAATCTATCACGTGGGAAATTGCTGTTCATTGCATCCGGTCTGAGAATTAAGTTTTCAACTTGCTAGTTACTCAATAATCATTGCTAGTGTTTGTCTGATACCATACAAAGTGGCTCCCACTAGTATTGAAAACATTTTAGTGAATTAAATCCATTTTCAGTGTTTAAACCATTCATACAATGCCAACTTTAAAACCATTTTTGATCAGTTTGCAATCATTCCTGTTTCTCTCTCTTTGTTTGCTGGGGGAAATTGGGATTGATACTCCTGTGTTGAATTCTGTATTCCTGAAACCTGTTTTCTCTCCTTCCATCTCTTTATATTGCATATTGGGGGGATTGAGTAGAGTGCAGGGTGAAAGAGTAATCACATTGCATTTTGATTGAACCCACACAAAGTATTATTCTATGCTGCATTATTTTTCCTATCATTACTCCGTGTGATTAAATATATTGCGACATCACCCAAATGGTGATCATTGTATAACCATTAGAATAGTGTGATATATATATTATGAAATACTTAAAATAAATATTTTAACTTTGCAAACCAGCCTGCTTCCTGGTTCAGTGTGACCGGGGAGTGTGGGGGTTCAAAGAGAGGGGCGTGATATAAGGGTACATCATTCAGAAATAAAAGAACTTATAGACATAAATAAATAATTAAGGGTTTCACTTGTGGATCCCACGCTAGGCTTTGATGTGAAGTGCCGGGTTGAAAATACTTAAAATAGTGATACAACCTGGGAGATTTTTGGGGATGTGGCAAAATCTTTTCTACCCTCCTGGGGACAGAGAATCAACTCATACAACATTAGAAGATTAGCTAGCGTCTTGGAGAAAACAATTAATGAAACAACAGACATAGTGGGCCTCATTACGACCTGTTAGCACCATGGTCCATGCCGGTAATTTACAGACTCCGCCATGGAGAAAGGGGCAATTACCACCCCATTACAAAGTTGGCGGGGCGGTAATTCCCCCTTCCTCCATGGCCCTTCCCCATTCCCATTTTTGCCCCATAGGGCATAATGGGAATGGGGAAGGCGGTAATTACGGTACCGCAAATTGCGGTACCGTAATTGGCACCAAGGTCCCTTTGCGGGTCCATTCCTTAACGGCTGGTAAAACCAGCCGTTAAGTTGGGAACCCGCAAAGGGACCTCGTAATCAGGCGCTAAGGGAATACAAGTACGGGTACCCTTACCGGTACCGGTAATCCCTTAGTGTCAGGGTCGTAATGAGGCCCAATGTATAATATGACTTTGGAGCAAAAAGCAATCCGCTTGGTGGCCCTTCAAAATAAGATGGTGCTTGACGTCATCATGGCAGAACGTGGAGTTGTATGCAAATTAGTGGGACCGCGTGCTGTGTTTTCGTACCTGACTCCTCCCCCACAATATTCAAAGTGATAAAAAGGTTGCATCTACCAAGTACAGAATTCATGTTCCTACGGGAGATTGGAACATTGGTGGCTGGTTCTGGGACATGCTAAGATCCTGGGGGTGGAAGATATTATCATTCCTGTCCATAATACTCAGTATCGTACTAATTTGTTGTTACTGCATGCAGTGTCTAGCAGTGTCTAGCAGCCGTTTGCACCATGATAGGGGGTAGCTGTGCAAAGGCTGTCACAAAAGTCAAGCTGACCCCAAACTGTCCAAAACCACCTCACGGTACCTGCCTTTCACATTGTGGGTCACTGAGATCCATTTGATCAAATGCTGTTACTGAATAAATATATTTGATTTTGAATCCTTGTGACTGGCGTATCATCAGTATATGCTTGGATGCCTTTATTCAGGTCTTTCATCTGTCAGCCCCATGTGCTGCGTTAATGGCGAAACTCTATCAAGCACCCTGTTGGACTCCAATACCCAGCTTGCATGGCATGCCCTAACCCGCCCCTACTTCCCACCACACTTTCTAAACTTTGGGTGCACGCGCATCTGCACACACATCTTTAAGTGCCTGCAAGTGTCTGGCTGTTTTGCTGGAGTGACTGGTCAATGGGTGGATCAATGTCTGCTGTGACGAACTACGTTTGGGAATGAACTCTTGCAGTCCGTGCTGAGGATGCATGCACAGGATCAAGCACCTTGTGATGCGCTAACGGCAAAACACTATCAAGCACCCTTTTGGAGTCCAATTCCCAGTGATTATACTATTTGGACTTTCGTGCTTCCATTCGTGTTTATGGATTTACTGATAGTCTTGTACTGAGACTAGGGGATCGAGTTGTGTCTGTTAGCTCCTGTTTAGGTCCTGACTTCTATTACACGTTGCTTGCAATTTTTATTTCTTTTTTTTTCACTTCCTCCTCAGGCCTGCCCAGCGTGCCCTAGCCCCATCCCCTACTTCCGAACCAACTTTATAAAGCTCGAGTGCACGCGCATCTGCACAACCATCTGAAAGTGCCTGCAAGTGTCTGGCTGTTTGGCTGTTCGGCGGTGTGGCGGATAGGTGTGGACTTATGATTTATATCAAATATTCTGAGTTCTTTGGCATAGTTCACAAACTTAGGCATTGATAGAAGCTGGCTTGCTGTGCCTCATTCAAATTAACACTGATTTGTGAAGCCTAATACTATCACAGCTCCACGTGCGTGTATGTATAGCAACTAACCAACTTGTGGCGTCATCTACTGATTATTTTCATTGTTATTTCCAATAAAGATTCCTCATTAGCGACACACACACTGCTCTTTTGACCCACACAGTGCTGTCTATAAGTAAGATAACACACATCAACTACCATTCACTTGGGCGCCATGGTTGGGAGTCTTCATAGTGGGAAATGCTTAAATGAAAGGTGCATGCCTTAACATGACTGCTACCATTCAATTCCATGCATCCTATGAGAAAGAGGGCGATGATACATGCAATCTCCCTCTCTCTGTATGTTCTACGCATGGTGAACGGGTGATGGACCTAGAAACTTTTTCCTACACCCTTCAATCCTTGGCTGTCGAACCAAACGAGAGTATGAAGCCAGGGTTGGCTGTACAATCTCCACAAATACGTCACATTGATTCTATCCAACACAGGCAACTTGGTTACAGAACCCCGATTGCACGTGCAGTTGATTTAAATACTACTGTTTTTCTGCCTAAAGGCACACCACTTTTTCAACATGGTTTCTTTCATGTTGTTTCTATTCTTTCACCAGCATTGGAAGCCGAATGGAGGAAGAGTTGTCGTGTTTCATTGACTCTGGCTTCTCCTATATGGGTTCTCCCCTTCAAGGTGGAAGACGTTTTTCTTCACAATATCCAGGAAACCAATCTTGACCCTCATTCCTTATTGCATGAGGATGGCGTGGTAAAACCTTGTTATCATTCGACAAGTTAACCAGCTTTTAAGCACCATATGTCTCTTCCAAAAATAGATAGTGCCAATGAAAAGTTTCATCAACCAGTCTCCCCCTTCCTCATAATGATCAAACTAACTTCGACAATGGTGCAAATAACCACACTTTGGCCAGAATAACCAACAAAGACTTAACCGACTATCTAGTCATATCATGTATAAAACTCACAGGGAGATAGATTATATAAAGCACCTCATTGGCGACCTAACTGCAAAAATGAGCAAATTGGAGGGTTATATGGTGGCACATGCAAATTTTCAAATCGAAAAAATTGTGACATTAGACCCATTAATCACAAAAGTTCAAATGCCTCACAAATCAAATACCAATATTAAAACCATTCAACGTTTTGATAATGGGGTAATTTTGAATACAGCTGCAGAACTTATCTCCAGGCAGAGGATGTTGGTTCCTCTGACGATTGCCCAAACAAAACGACGGGCGCTTTGCCACTCTTGGAAGCGGTAAAACTCAATTCATTAAAGCTGGACGACGTATTCGGATTCCTTATCACTGAAAGGAATAATTCCCAGCGGCACAGAAATATCAGTGATAACTCCTATTCCGGAGTCAAAAGTCGACCTAAACAGTTCCTCATGGAAGCCATGGAGGAGCTTGATAAAGCCAACACATCTTTGGCCATATCGGACGATATTGCAAATACCATTTCTAAACTTCAACCTGACACAAGATTATATTCTCGCAAGCTCAAGCGAGCCCATGCAAGAGTTTTAAAACACAACAACACAGCAATGACCAAAAATAAAATGTCAATAAAGTCCCAATCAAAAAAATCTAAAAATCTACCTGATATAAAACATCTTGATAAAGTCTCTAATACTAAGCCATCACCACATCCCTGCAATGAGGATCCACACATCGATTTTGGAACAACTAAACAATGAATCCAAACTTGTACTAAACATGGTCACTCATGATGAATCATGGAAAACCAAAAAATCTATAAAAAAAAAGAAATACAATCCTACAACTTCAGATAATTGCAGTGTAACACCCACTTTAACTCTTCCATATACAATTAATTCAAGCACTAGCTCTAAAAGTGTTGCTTCTCCTAAGGATGTATCACATCTACTTGATAATCAACTTTAACTGACAAGCATATTCAAAGCCAATTATCACATTTATATCCGATTACTTGCATAAAAACACTGGAATTGGTAATATAATGCAGCACAGTCAAATTCCAACCACAAAACCTGCAGTGGTAGACCCACCCTCTCAAAGTGGTATAGTAGGACCTGCTGCAGATTCTTCTCTTTCTCCAACTCTAACTTCAAAAAAGGTTTCTAATATCAGAATGCTTATGCCTGATGGGAATGTACATGCTGCCCCTCCTTTGCTTAATGCCTCACATAATCCATCAAAGGGTGTCAGCGCTCCTCTCTCGTCACCGTCCCAGTCAAAGGCTCAAGAGGAAGAGTTTAGTGATGACAACACATTTCCCACTGTTATACCTAATATATTGGGATGGACAAGTGTTCCGGCCGGGAATGGGCAGAAAATGAAAAATTAATCATTCCTCTTTAGCTCATTTAAATATAGCCCTCAATTGAGAACTCTGATATTTTATGATATAGAGTGGATTTGTCTTTCCAATCATGATGATGATTTGTGGCACTTACTCTCCTAATATTTGCATCTAATTTAGTCTCAAAGGGAGGACTTAAAAGCTTGAGGTTTAGTACTTTGCCCTTTCATTCTTTAGAAGAGGCAAATTACTTCCTCGATGCCCCTGTGATTACTGCCACTCAACAAATGGCAACGAGTAATGTAAATTCAGAAAGCCGTATTCCAACAAACAATATAACTCCACAATTATCTGTTCTGGTTGCCAATGCAGCCAACATATCATGGCTAGCACCGTTGCTTGCTACAATTTCTGAAATCGCAAAAACAACCAAGCAAACGTAGCCGGACAGATTTAAAATTATTTCATGGAATTGTTGTGGGTATACAAATTTAAAAGCTTGGCTGGATTCTTGCAAGACGGAAGATCTTCCTGCGCTTCTTCTCATCCAGGAAACTATGTCCACACGTCTGTTTGGTGTAGATGGATTTACGACATTCTCACATAATGCTAATGCAGGGGCTATTGGGAGACCCTCAGGGGGCTTGCTATTCTACTGAACAATGCTATTCATGCTAAAGCCAAGGTGTTTTGCTCTCATAATGATATTCTGGCTATCGAATATCACCATATGACCTTCTCTGCTTCGATTTTCTTAGTTATATGTATTTACTTCAACTCTCTAAAAAAAGACCCTTTATGAATTTTTTGATTCCTTAGATCTTGTACTTGAAGCTGCCCTTCTTAACAATCTTGACTCTGATTTCATTTTTGGTAGCGATTTTAATGTCCTATGTAATGCTATATGGATCTCTAACTTTCATCCGGTCGGGGCGGGTTTGTGACTAAGCCCCAGACGTAGAGGAGAATTATGGGTTCAGTAGTTTGACAATTGGAATTGTCATCTAGTCAACTTTCACCCTGGTTCCCCCAACTATTACCTGGACGAGAGGTGTTGCCTCCTCATGCATTGATTTTTTTCTTTATTTCAGCTAACCTGCTTTCTATGGTAAACCCTGTTCAGATAGGTTTTATTCCTTATGGGGATGACTCTCCAATTAATCTCACAATCAACGAACAGATGCTTACCCTTTTATGCAAAACGGAAACGGCTCTGATTCAGATTTATCGAACAATGCGTTCTGTCTATTGGTACCGAAGTTATGTCGACATCTTACCCATTTAGTTCATAGAGATTTGAGGTGCGTACATGACCAAAAACAACTTGATCATTCCCCGCAGGAAAGGGAGGAATGGAACATGAACATAATTCGATCACATATTCACGCTCTCGCTCAGACAGCCCTAAATGTGGCCTTGAGACATAATAGACCTTTCAATGCTGAGATAGCAAAACATAAAACCTGTAAAAACATGGTGCTAAACGCCCTCAATGGGGCTCTTATTTCTCATGACGAATATACTATTAGAAAACATGTTATTTTACATACCTACAAGAGCCAACTGAAAGTGATAAAACATCAAATTAATGGTGCGTACAACCAATGACTTCTTATTTTGCTCTGTAAACGAGATGTTCGCAATATATGGACGATTTTAAGAGGTACTTGTAAATCTGACAGTATGAATATGCTATGTACGATCTCTGCAGATGTTTGGCAAAATTGCATCTTACCCAAATATAGTTTGCATTTTTCATTCATTTCACAACATAATGAAATTTAAAATGTTGCTTAAAACAATGATTTGTCATTCTCAATTGATGACATCTTGTGGGTGATCAGACAAATGAAGAATTGCAAGTGGAGTACCACCTTGCATTATTAAATCTGATCCGCTAATTTGGGCAGCCGTTCAATATACAAAATGTCATCATATTCTCCAAACCACCAAAATTCCTCAGTCATGGTGTTATGCTATAATCATCCCTATTCTCAAGAAAAGTGATCCTCACAACCCAAATTAGTTTTTGTCTGATCGCCTTGATGCATTTGGTTGCAAAAATATTTTCTATTCTCTTACTTAAGCATCTGGAAAGACATATTGTTGAAAACAACATCTACTCTAAATTTCAAGTGGGCTTTAGAAAAAATATGAGCACTTCTCTTAATGCGGTGCTGTTAGCCCATCTGTTGTCAATATTGAAGATCTCTGACCATGGGCCAATTTATTAAGCAGCATTGGATCTCTCCTCTACTTTCGATGCTGTGGTTAGGAAAATATTGTGGACCAAAATGCTCTAGATGGTGTTTCAAAGAAGATTAGTTCAATTGATCGCCCTAATTCACAATAAACTTTGTTCCAGGTTCGTATAAATCGGGGGGGTGTGATCACGAGACACATTCCAACCATGACAGGTGTAAAGCAGGGTTGTAACCTTGCAGCTACTCTTTTTAATATTTACATCTGCGATATTGATCAGCTATGGAAAGATCCTGTTTTGTATACAACAAGGTTAGGCACTTTACATCTTCACTGGCTTTGCAGATGATATTATATTGCTTGATCGAACGCCTTCAGGGATGCAGCGAAAATTAAATGTCTTTCAGAACTTCGCGACAGCTCATAACATTCAAGCCAATTCTACTAAATCTAATAGTATCATCTTTGCAAACATATAGCGAACTAAATCCTATCAATGGACTATGGATGGACAAAAAATCCTCCAAGTTAGATCGCTATGATACTTGGGTTACCAACTCGCTGATTCTAATTCTCTAAAATGTTGGACAGCAGGACTCAAGGAAAAGGTGCATCCACTGTTTTCTCAGATGAGAATTATCTACAAGAAGTATGGAACATTTCCTTAGTACCTGTTCTAGACTTTTACACACTTAAAGTTGAACCAACTTTACAGTTTGGTCTAGATTTATGCTTATTAAATATCAATGAGATTCTGAATGGAATACAAGGTCAGATCTGGAAAACAATCTTGGGATTAGCCCTTGCTGTTTCAAACTCTATAGTTCATCATGAGCTTAGACTTCTGTCTTTGTCTGCAAGACATACTAGGCGTAAACTATCCTTGTATGCAAAAATACTGACTCCATCAAGGAACTCTCTATATCAAGATCTATATGATCTTCTGATTGCTCAAAAGGTTCCATTGCTTGTCCTATTTGCCAGTAAAATGCAGAATGTACTTGCTCTCATAAACTCCTCCACTGATGACTTAATATTAGGTCTTCCGAATGTTAAGCGTAAATTGTACGAAATGGACGGGATCCTAATCATTGCTATGAATCACACATATAAGACCTATACGGACTATGCTTCATTCGAAACTAAAAGAGCTGATTTCCCGGTGTATATTCTAAAATGTCCTTGTCCCAAGGTGCAATACACCTAAATGCGATTTAAAGTAAATCAACTGCCGACCTTGAAACGTGTGCATTACAAATTTTCCAACTTAGAACGGAAATATGGTCCTTGTTAATTATTTCTCTTATATGCTCAAGACGAAACTAGAAAACATATACAGGCCGATTCATGGAATTAATGTGCGCCGAAAATCGCTGTGCAAGTGTGCAAAAGCGTGCGAATCGCAGCGCAGGCGCGAAAATATCGCAGAGCAAGCATGCGAAAGCCACGCACATCGATTCATGGAAGTCTGTGTGCGTGTAAATCCTGGGATGTGTGCTAAAATCCTGCATGGCGTATGCGGGCGTACACGTCATCAAACGGCGTGCGCTACGCGTACAGTGAAAGCGCACATAGCGTGGCGCACACAACAAAAGTGGGCGGAACATGGGGCGTAACACGCGGAATGGGGAACAACGCGTGAAAATGTGGGCGTTACAGTGGAAGAACAGGAGGTAAATGCGCAGAATGCCCACACGTGTGCCTACAACACGTATTCATGGAATCGAACAGGGGAGACGCGTGCGCCAAAAAAGACACGCTAATCCGGAAACACGTACGCCAGCAGAAAGCAGGCGTACGCGGCCCCACACAGCAAAGTGCGCGCAAACAACAAACAAGCTCAGACGCTATGATGAATATACCATTCCTCGCAGCAGTGGTCGTGGGACACCACCGGAGGAGGAGGATAGCCAGGCCCAGAATTTTTACACCCAGGATCAGCCTTTTTGGGATGCCGGATGACCAGGTGCATGGGAGGTACAGGTTCCCACCACACAAAATACTCGACCTGGTGAGTGAGTGGGAGGATGACCTCACATCACCTACCCTGTGCTCCCAAGCACTGAGCCCCTTGGAAAAGGTACTCAATGTACTGCACTTCTTGGCCACTGGTTCAATTCAGTGGACAAGTGCCATAGTGGGTGGGGGGGTGTCACAGGCCACGCAGTCACGCTGCCTACACCAGGTATTGGCCATCATGACTGCACGCTCTTCAGACCGCAGGCACATATACATGCCCAGAACACCGGCAGAAAGGCAGGCTGCCATCCAAGACTTTTACAGGGTGGCACACTTCCCCAAAGTGCTAGGTGCCATTGATTGCACCCATGTGGCACTACGTCCTCCCAGGGCAACTAGGCACATCTTTAGAAACCGAAAGCACTGGCATTCCATCAACGTGCAGGTAGTATGTGATGCCAAGGGAATCATCACTTCAGTATATGCCAACTATCCCGGGTCCACCCATGACAGTTTCATTTTCAGAATGTCACCCCTAAACCGGGACCTGGAAGCTGGGCGGCATGGCGATACATGGCTGCTTAGGTGAGTATAAATGCCTCTGCACATGCATGTATGTCAGATACTGAGTAATGTCACAACTCCACTAATGATACACATCATCACCTCCCCAGCGGACAGTGCCTACCCTCTGAGCACCCACATGATGATGCCAATTCGGATCCCCACCACCCCACCCGAGGTAAGATACAACACAGCCCATATTGCAACCTGGGGCATAGTGTAGCGCACATTCGGAGTGCTGAAGTCACGCTTTCGCTCCCTTGACCGCTCTGGTGGGCAGCTGCTATACGCGCCCCCAGTAGTGTGCAGGATCATAGTGGAAGCATGTGTCCTGCACAACGTTGCAGCTCGCCGGGGTCTGCCGGTGGACATGGTGGTGCACCCACATCCCCAACCACATGCACGGCCGCTGCGCATGGGAGGGGAAGAGCACGTGGTAAGGCAGCCTGTATGCAGCTGGTGGCTAATTACTTCACCTAAAATCACACACCCGTGGAGTGCACACAGTCCTGGCACATACCAGCTGACAATCAATGATGATGACATAAGGGACAGTCAACTGTCACAACCATACCAGCCTAAGATTGGTCACCTGGAAGTGTTACATTGTGTGCATCCCTACCTACTGAAAGACAACCAATGCTGTGTCACAAAAAGACACACATTTATGCTGCATGAATGACTACCCCCTTGCAAAATACAACATGAAAATAGTGCCATGTCACCAAACCCCTCCCCATCTCAGCTACCCAACACACCATGGCATGTCATGCAATGTGAAAGCAACCAAATGAATGCATAACACATGACACAAGTGTCACAAAGTGCACTGTCCCAAGTGGAAACAGGCCACAGACAATATGCTCCCGGTAATCGGTAACAAACAGCACACATGAACAAATACTTACCAGCAACACAATACAGCAACACAGGATGAAAGAGTGGCAAAATATGCCTGTACAAAATCAAAGTAGTGCAAGTCTTACAACCTGAATAAGCCAGCACATCGACCCCTTCCAACTGCAGAGTGTTGCTGTCAGGCAAATGTGTCAGTGCACTGCATACAACATGAACTGCATCTGCAAAGTAGACGGCCTTGTGAAGACATGAAGAAAGTACCTGTGAATAAGGATGAAGACATGGATGCACAAGCACATATCAATACACCATGCAGTGTTCAATACAACAACATTCCCTACTAGGGATGTCCACACAGTTTTGACTACAGACTGCCCACACAGATCATGGGAGCCCAATGTATTGGTGTAAGTCACTGCTACTTGTTCACACCCTTTGCAAGCCCATGGAAAGGGGAAGCAGGAGGGGTGTGTGTGTCAGGAACCCAAGCATCTATCCCAAAGACAGGACAAGCCTGCATGTGCCCAGCTGGAATACACAGTGGATGCCCACGGGAGCCACACAAGGCAACACACTGTAAAAAAAAAACAAAAGAAATACAAATATGGCCATGTGTGGACCAGGGGGTGGGGGGGAAGGGCACACAGGAGGTTCAAGGACAGGGTGCACACCAACACCCACCTACGTGGATGGTACGGAATAAAAAAATACCTCCATGGGCTCATGGCCTGCATGGCTACTCCAATGTGGGAGAACTGTTGTCGCTCTCTTCACCCTCTGCTGCTACATCAGGAGGTGGCGGTGCTATGGGAGGCAGCCCACACAAAGCCCTGGCATGGTCCTCCATGGCAGCAAGCATGCAGGTGTGGAAGGTCTCGTTCTGGAGGATGATAGTATGGAGATCCCCATGCAGCACCTCACAGGTTGCCTGCATTTCTGCACGCATGGTCTCGCGTGATGCCTGGATCTCCTCACAAGTTGTCTGCAGCTCACCTGAGAGTGAACGTGTGAGCTGCTCCAGCTGCTGTTCTGACCTAAAATTTCGTGAAGCCTCAAGTTCACCCAGAGTCTCCCTGAGGAAATGGAGTTCTAACCTCAGGGCTTCCCTGTGGACCTGTGACTCTACAGATATGGCTTCGCGCAGAGTCTACATTGCCGCCTGTCGGTCCCTGTTGGATGCCAACATGTCTTCCCTGTGTGATTGGCAAATGGAGTTGCCTGCTGTTGTTGCTCCATCTGCCTTTCAGTGGGGAGAATGGAAGTGGCCACCCTCCCCATTGCCTGAGCCATCATTTCAACCGATGCTCCCTGTTGTGCTGCTATACTGTACATGGAGCTTTCCCATACAGTATTGCCTGGTGGCATACAGCCACTGCGTCAGCGGGCACCACACCTGTTTGGAGCAAGGCGATCTGCACCTTGCTGTGCTGGCACTGGCTGAGGCTGCAAGTCTGCTTTCCCCCTCTGATCTGCTGGCCCAGGAACAGAATCAGATGTTGTGGAGTGTGACCCTGCATCCGTAACCGCCAAAGGCGGAGTTACCATCATAGAGGGGCCTATCCCCGGTGCAGGTGGGTTAGACAGAACAGCATCCCTGCCAGAAACACTCACCTGTGGCAGCACATAAGTCCCACTGTCCGATTCAGCACCTGAATCATAGAGGTCGGGGGAGGTGCACCCAGAGACACCCGTGGACAGTATGGTCTGCAGGAGGATAGGGTTTTCACCCACCACCACACCACGTCCTCCACTGGTGCCCGGTTGTGGCTGAGATTCCTCCTGGGTCTGCACCATCTCCTCCACCTCAACAGCATCAAGTGCGTCATCACCTGCAAAAACATGAAAGACAACAAATGGAAACAGGCATGATCACCATAGCACACACATAGGCCTGACAAGGCAGAGATCCAGTACATGAATAACACATGTCCCACACGACCATAACCCTGGCATGCATGCACTGTCAATGATTTGGAAGGGGAGGCAAAAAGCAGACGCTAAGGTCTCCAAGATGGAAAATCAACACATGTGCTGCATGCTGGATAGCACTGGCATCACATATTAGCCTGTGAGTGGCATGGGCAATCCACATACATGAAACATGCCAGCACACAGATGGAATGTAGCATAGCCATGTACATTTGACAAGTACAGCCATATGTCAGTGAATGAGTACTGTCACCCATCCATGTGAGATGGACATGATGAGATGAAAAATGTAAAATAGTGTGACAAAATATGCATGTGCCACACACTGCAACACATCCAGTGTGCAATAATACAGTGATGGCAGGCAGATGGATACATCAATGGTTGGTCACTTCAACATGAAAGGAAATAACAAACATGTTCCAATTTGAAACAGGCCCCAAAAATTCATGTGAGCAGGCCCTTACTCAATCAGCCTGAATGGTCAAATCATTCCCATAACAAGGTAATAAATAATGAGCCAATGTGGGTTGTAATCTATGACAGAAGCATGTCACATATGTGGCATTAGGGCAGAAAAATGTGTTGCAAAAATGGGAGGATTGAAACAATCAGGCTGAATGAACACTGAAAAATCAGAACAATGTTGTTGCAAGATGATAGTTCAAGGGCAACTACAGTAATGTGGCGCTAATTGGCTACTGTGGTCAGGAGGGATACTGTCATACCCAAACCCAAGGCCAGTGAATGGTTTGAAGGAAGCACATGGGTGACCCATACCACTCAGGAGTACACACCCTCAACTGGCATTCAATCATTACACATCACCCAAGAAACATACACATGGATTACACACACTTGCATGGGCACTCACCGGACAATGCCTCATAATCTGGTAGGTCTCCCACGCCTTGGATCTGTTCCTCTGTGATGAAGGTTCCAGCAACAGACTGTTCAGTGAGTTGGTCGTCCTCTGGTGGAGACCCACCGCCAGTCACCAAAGTAGAGGTATGATTGGAAGCCAGCTTGTTCTTTGCTCTGCGTTTCAGGTCATTCCACCGCTTGTAGCAATCATCAGCTGTGCGCCTCACAAATCCAAGGGCACTAATGTGGTCCACGATGGTCTGCCAGTGGGCCCTACGTTGAGCAGTCATAGTCTTACAGCCTGCAGTCACCAACATTTCGCGGCTATGTGCCGACACATAGGCCACAAGTGCGTCAAGTTCGGTGTCATTGAATCTAGGCTTCCTTGATGTGCCGGAGTGTGTAGCCGTGTCTGGGGTCACAGCCTGTAGTGCAAGAGCACCCTTCTTATTCTTCTTGTAAGGTTGTGCGGATCCTGAGTGGCTTACGCCGCTCTGGTCAGTAGGGGCAGAAGCGCAGGTGGACTGGGTACTAGAAGCCTGTAAAGGCACAATGACCATAGGTCTTGGTGCAGGCATTGGCTGCAGGGTGATGTCGGCAGGGCCAACGTCGGTGTGATGGACCTGGACCGACACTGTCCCGGCTCAGATCTGGGGTGGGTTGAGCTGCAGCTGCCCCTGCAGCCTCCCCACCCTGGCTACTTGGGGCAGCAGATGACATTGCTGCCCCAGATCCACGTGGCCTGGTGACAGCAACTTTCACCGCCACACGTGGATTAGACTTGCTGACCTGGGAGTCATCCTGTGCCGGTTCAGGTGACAAAATGGGCCGGTCCAACAAGGGCTGAGCTGGGATGCTGTCAGGTACGTTTCCCACAAACATGGGGGGGGCATAGGTGTCCCCGATTGGTCATCCACACATGGGGCTCTAGAGGCACCCTGCAAATCCTGGCCACGTCCCCTATCACAAGACAACCACACCCACCATTTGGAGGTCGGCCACCGTTGCCTCCCTTACTGCTTGGTCGCCGCGAAACCATGGCACTGATGTTGTTGTGCGTATGGGAGTTGCAGTAAACAATTGTACTGGGCAATTGGGGTGAAAGGGGTAGGGTACTAGATGAAATTCATACCCTAGTGCTCTAGCAAAGCTGTATGTGACCCCTGGGGGAAGATGACGGGTCACGCAATGCACAGGCACCCCAATAACAAAAGTACACATGCACGCAACCCCTGTTAGACCACGTGTGTGGAAAAATGAACCCGCACTACCCTGTGGCACCCAGAAACACAAAAATAAGCGTATGCGTGTTACACGCAGCCTGGGGTACGCGACACACGGGGGCAACCACAGTTGGAAAATACGTGCATGACTCACCGTCTGCCTTGAAAAAGAACATGAAAAAGACGCGCGTGTGCGCGTTGGCAACACCCCCGCCAAAAGAAGAAAAGAACGCAGTCTGAGGAAACAGGGAGTACGAACCGGAAATGTTGTGAAGTAATCGCGTGTGAACCGACAAGAAGTACAAGAAACACCCGCTCGCTCTCCACAAAAAGCGCGTACAAGAAAATAGCATGATACTCGTACCTTTTAAGCCAGCCCACACATGCAAAGTCACTTACGCGCTTACGGGCTAAGGCCCTTTCCTCCAATAGCACGGGTGATGTGCAGTTTTCTCATGTGCTGAATCACAATGCACCCGTGTTGTGGGGAATGCCCGCGCGCGTAATGTCACTTACACGCATATGCGCTAAGGGCTTTTCCTCGGATTTCACACTGACGTGCACTTTTTTCACGTGCCAAATCACTCCGTATGAAGCTGGCCACGCAAAAACACACGAAAGACCACGCTCCTGCCCAAAAGGCCATTTTCCTGCCCCCAAGAGCTCCGAGCACGCTCCCACCAACCATCTGCTGCTGCCTGCCTACTGCCCACGTGCCCTGCAATTTGGTGCCTGCACGCCAGCCATCTGCAGTGGTCCAGTTGCTGTGTCCACCCCTGCTTGAAAAGAAGACTCCAGACTGGCATACCATCGCTCCACAGCCCAGCCCCAGGGCCCAGTTGCCCACATACACCTGCCTCGGGGGTCTCCATGTCAGGGCAAACACCATCTGAGACCACTGGCGACCCCCAGCCAGAGAGGCAGAGGGCCACCAGCTTGAGTGAGAAGGAAGTTGGTGTCCTGGTGGAGCATGTTCTGGGGCATTATGATGCCCTCTTCGGAACATTGCGCGCCAACAATGAAGGAGGGGAGAGGATCTGGGAGGACGCAGTGGTTGCCATCAACGTGGAGGAGTGGCAACCCGCGACATCAAGCACGTCCGGAAGTGCTGGGAGGACTTAAGGTCCAGGACCCTCTACAAGGCCCGGCACCTCGTGAAGGCAGAAGATGCAGAGGGGTGCCGGGTCAGCATGAGAAACATCCAGATGAGGGTCCTGGAACACGTAGGCCCAGTGCTCCATGCCCAGATCCTTCGGAGGCAGACCTGTCTGAAGTTGAGTGGTAAGTGGCCAAGCATTGCTGTGTGAGACAGGGCATGTTGCAGTGTGCTGGTAGTCTGATACCATGTATGGATGTGTGTGTGCAGGGACATCATGGTCATGCATGTGAGACCAGTAATGTGTGAACCACATGGATGGTGCATGTGTTCCAATGCAACATGGGGAGCTGTATGCGGAATGCACACATGAATGCATGCCAGTCTCTGTTCTTGGAGGGGGGGGGTGAGGGATGGGTGCTGCTCTCATGTACATGTATGGTGCACATGTGTGTGTGTCTGAGAAGTGTGTGTGTGACTTTGAAATGCCATGGATGCATGACACATGTCCGTGGTGATGTGTAGATTCACTCATGCAGTGCGGTCATCGTTGTATCCACTGTGTTTATCCACTGTGTCTGTGGTGTACAAGCCATAATGCATGACCCTCGGTGATGTGTGTGCATGGGATCAGAGTGAGCCATGATGCATGTGAGTTTGAAGGCAACATTTTGGTTAAAAGAGGCCCTTGCACATGGATGCTGATGTTGATTGCAGGCGCCGTGCCTGTTTCTGCATGTGTCTTGTGTGCATTCACCCATGTATTGTGGAGGGGCAGGATGAAAGATACATTTGACAGAGCCACTCTGTGTTATTGCTTCCTGTCTAGGGGAATATTGTACTGTACCCTGATGGTTGTGTTCTATGTCTCCCTCTACGCAGCGTCAAGTGAAGAAGAGGGAGGAAACGGCACTGTGGAGCCAAGCGGAGGGGATGCCTCCACTGGGCGGCGACGCAAGGCCCAGCCACCCTCCCAGGAATTGCCATCATCCGGGAGCGAGGGGACATGTGGCGCGTCTGCCACTACGGCTGTAGCGGAAGGGCCAGGTGAGCCCCCACTGGGGCTTGCAATGGCGGAAGACGGTGTGGAGACATCCAAGTTGGTGGTCTCCACAGAGGAGGAGGAGCCTGCTACTGAGCCACACATGGGGCCTGGTGGGGGTAGTAGCACTGGTGCATGTGGTGCAATCCAGGGCCAGGGTCAGGAGGCAGCACAGGTCACCACAGAGGGGCCTATGTATGTCGCTGTCCTTGACCCTGTGACTGCACCACCATGCACCAGCAGGAATGCCCCGTTTCAGGCCTGTCCGCAGGTAGGGGGGAGTGCCACGTCATCTGCCTCTCCACTACCTGCGGACGAGGGGTCCCACGACCTTATGGGCTCTGTCCTGGTTGGTGTCGCATTTCACACGTGTGACATTCGTGATGACGTGCATGCTTCCTGGGGGCATGCCATCACGAACAGCAGCGTTGCGACGTGGCACTGTTGGGAGGGGCTCTGGTCGGTTGGTTCCTACGTGTGTCGACACTCTGGCGGTCCTCCCCTCCTCTGTGGAGACTATGCACCAGTCGTTCTCCCTGCCATCTTCTGGCCCAGATTCCACCAGGGCCCCCTGTGGACCTGGCCTGACCAACACAGCCAGCTTGGTGGAGATCCCATCCCTGCCAACGTCGGGAGTCGGCGGTCCAGCAGGGGTGGACACCACAACAACTGGAGACCAGCTGATGGAGGATGTGCAGGTATCATCGGACAGGGCACATGGACAGCAGTAGCAGCAGCAGGCTCTAGGTTGGAGCAATGATGGCTCAGGGCCATCGACATCAGAGAGGCAGGCATCGGCCAGAGGGCAGGAGAACCCTGGAATGGGTGTGCCTTCCGTGTGGCTGCGGTTGGGCCGGCGTATAGCTGCGGAGCGGCGGCAGGCAGAAGAGGCACCGCTCACAATGGTCAGGATGGAGAACTCCATGCGGAGGGCACTGAGGCGGGCTGAGTGCCTCGAGGCCATTCGCAGGGAGTTGGAGTCCAACATGGCATCGTTCCTGCGAACCCTCGGGGCCATGGAAGAGGACCGCCTCCAGGACATCGAGCAGGAGTTCGATGATGCCCTGGCCCGGGAAATCGGAAAGTGAGCCGTCGGACTACCCTGCCACCATTGTATATAGTTTGTAGTTTTAGGTTTCCTTTATCTTTTTGATTCACTTGGGGCACTTGGACTATGCCCCACCTTTTTGTATATAGTTCTTTATTAGGTAGTTTTTTTGCTAGGTTTTATTTCATTCGTTGGGCTCATGGACCCTGGATTACTTCTTTGTACATAGTTGAACAGTGGATTTATCTATTCTTATTTTTCTCACCATGGAGCAATGGATTTTGCTGTTTCCATTTCCTTTGTATTTGCTTTGGTGGTTGGAGACTTTGGACACATTTTCATTTCGATTTATTTGGATTCAGACTTCATGTTTTTCTTTTTGTGTTTTCGAAATGCTGCATTTCATCTTTTTTAAAAACATTTTTTGTTATGTTTTCATTTTATTACATTCTTTTTGTGTTCAATACATTTTGGTTCATTACTTTGATGTGTGGTATTCTCTCATTGGTTTCATGCAGGTCGCGGTGTAGGTTTTCACAATCACCAGCACCCATTGTGTGTGTGTGACAGACATGTGTTGATGTACATTCTTGCCAGTTGGGTTGTATCATGTAATGGGCATTTCAATGTGGGGTGGATGGGATACTTGGTTGGGGCTTTGCACAGGGGTGGCGTGCGGTGGGATTTGGGAGGCCATGAGGCCCATGATTGTGGATCATGATGACGTGTTGGGGGACATGAGTCGGGGCCTGCTGGCAGGTGCCTCTCACTGCTGGGTGGGTGGGGGTGGTGGGGGACATGAGTCAGGGCCTGAGCCTCACTGCTGGGTGGGTGGGATGCTGGGGGACATGAGTCAGGGCCTGAGCCTCACTGCTGGGTGGGTGGGGGTGCTGGGGGACATGGGTCGGGGCCTGCTGGCAGGTGCCCCTCACTGCTGGGTGGGTAGGGGTGCTGGGGGACATGAGTCAGGGCCTGCTGGCAGGAGCCCATCACTGCTGGGTTGGTGGGAGTGCTGGGGGACATGAGTCAGGGCCTGAGCCTCACTGCTGGGTGGGTGGGGTGCTGGGGGACATGAGTTGGGGCCTGAGCCTCACTGCTGTGTGGGTGGGGGTGCTGGGGGACATGAGTCAGGGCCTGAGCCTCACTGCTGGTTGGGTGGGGGTCCTGGAGGACATGAGTCGGGGCCTGCTGGCAGGTGCCCCTCACTACTGGGTGGGTGGGGGTGCTGGGGGACATGAGTCGGGGCCTGCTGGCAGGTGCCCATCAATGCTGGCGGGTGGGGGTGCTGGGGGGCATGAGTTGGTGATCACTAATGCACGGTGAAATGTGGGCTGGCTGGGGGGCATGCCCATGGTGGATGGGCTGGCTGCGGGACATGACCAGGGGTCATGTGGGCTGCCTGCAGGTGCCGTGGAGGGGGTAGAGGGCACACCTGGGAGGACCCACACTGCCAATTCACGTGTGGGACTCCCCGCGCACCCCACTGGATACAGGAACCCCGCTCTGACAGCAAAATTGCGTGTAAAATTCCCCGCGAACCCCAGTAATACACGTAACCAGCTCGCACAGGGCCAATCGCGTGTGGAACTCCCTGCGAACACCAGTAATACACGCACCCCGCTCGCACAGGGCCAATCGCGTGTGGAACTCCCCACAAACCCCTGTAATACACATACCCCGCTCGCACAGGGCCAATCGCGCGTGGCACTCCCCACGAACACCAGTAATACACATACCCCACTCGCACAGGGCCAATCGCGTGTGGAACTCCCTGCGAACCCCTATAATACACATACTCCGCTCGCTCAGGGCCAATTGCATGTGGAACTCCCCGCGAACCCCTGTAATACACGTACCCCGCTCGCACAGGGCCAATCGCGTGTGGAACTCCCTGCGAACCCCTGTAATACACATACTCCGCTCGCTCAGGGCCAATCGCATGTGGAACTCCACGCGAACCCCAGTAATACACGTACCCCGCTCGCACAGGGCCAATCGCGTGTGATTCTCCGCACGAACCCCAGTAATACACGTACCCCGCTCACACAGGGCCAATCGCATGTGATTCTCCATGCGAACCCCAGTAATACATGTACCCCATTTGCACAGGGACAATCGCAAGTGGGACTCCCTGCGAACACCTGTAATACACGTACTCCGCTTGCTCAGGGCCAATCGCGTGTGATTCTCCCCGCGAACCCCAGTAATACATGTACCCCGCTCGCACAGGGCCAATCGCGTGTGGAACTCCCCGCAAACCCCAATAATACACATACCCCGCTCGCACAGGGCCAATCGCGTGTGATTCTCCCCACTAACCCCAGTAATACACGTACCCCGCTCGCACAGGCCCAATTGCGTGTGGAACTCCCCGCGAACCCCAGTAATACACGTACCCCGCTCGCACAGGGCCAATCGCGTGTGATTCTCCACGTGAACCCCAGTAATACACGTACCCTGCTCGCACAGGGCCAATCGCGTGTGGAACTCCCCATGAACACGAGTAATACACGTATCCCACTCGCACAGGGCCAATCGCGTGTGAAACTCCCCGTGAACCCCAGTAATACATGTAACCCGCTCGCACAGGGCCAATCATGTGTGGAACTCCACGCGAACCCCAGTAATACACGTTCCCCACTCGCACAGGGCCAATCGCGTGTGATTCTCCCCGCAAACCCATTAATACACATACCCCACTCGCACAGGGCCAATCACGTGTGATTCTTCCCGCGCAGGGGTGTACGTGTATTCGGAGGGGTGCGTGGGGAGTTTTACAGGCGTTTTCGTGGTTGGGGGCCTGTATGGTGGTCCACTGGCCTGCGCGCCATGGACGGGATGTGTGCGCTGTGCATGGCGCACGGGGAGGGGTTGGGGGCATAACTGGTGCTGCTGCAGGGTCGCTGCGCCACGCTGCACCACGGTTGGTAATAGATGTTAAAATCCATGAATACGCTGTGCGCGGAAATGGATTTTGACGCACGCGGTTGACACAGACTGTCGCATGCGCACATTGTGCGCCAGCCGCATGCGCCCCTTGTGCGCTGAATTCTATGAATTACCCCCATAGGTGTGCATTGCCCTTAATTTGAAAATTTAAGAATACAGTCGATTTGTGACTTCAATCCAGAAAACCTCCAAAAATACATACGCAGAAATGGACTAGAATAGGCAGGTTCGGAGGGAGGTCAAAAGAAAAAGGAGTCCCTGGCACGCTGAACAGGGTGGAATTAAAGGTTGGTAAAAAGACCTGAGAATACCCAAAAGAAATGTGTGCAATGAGTCGTTCTTTAGGCATTCCTTCAGTGTCAATGGTATCTGACTGTTAATAACTGTTATATGAAACACAGACAATGAGATGATACGACTGGGATATAGGAAAATAAATGAAAAATGTGCCTATAGACAACACAGTGACATTTTTTTAAATATAAAATGGATTTGCAAAGGAGGATGGTGATCCGGGGAGGGTGTGATATGCCGGTGGGACATCCTAGGGGCTGTCTGGAAAGATCCGCAGAGCAAGCATTAACAATGAAAGCGCCAATCTCTACGGAGGCCGGGTATCACCCCATGAAACATCAACTGGGGACAATAGACATTTTAAGTGTGGAATCTATGGTGGAACTCATTTATGACCTATCATTAGAGGATGCATTTCACTTACAACATCAAAGATTTCCACAACAATATTTTGCAAAAATGGGCAAATGCCTGGGGGAGGGGCCATTCTAATTGCTAAAGATATTCTGTTCAAACCAAGGGGGAAACTACAGTATCCCAAAGGGACATTTATAACAGTACAAGGGGAGTTATTTGGACACATAATCACATTGTGCTCCATACTCACCTCTAATGAGAAGCAGCATGTGTTTCTTGCAAACATTAGACCCACGTAAGCAGCCTTTATGAGAGGTGAATTAAAAATGGGTGGAGACTTTAAACTGGTAGTATTCCCGTCCTTGGACAAAACTTTGCCACCACCCCTTGGTCTAAAAGAATGTACAAGCCCTGGCAAAAGTCCTATGAGATTTAGGTGGCATTGATTCCTCGAGGTTCCTACACCCAGGGAAAAAGGGTTATACGCACTATTCATATGTGGATGGGGGACACTACAGAATCGATTGAATGTTACAATCCACAAAACCAGTCCTGTATACTTCAGAAGTTAGCATAGAATCAAGGGTTCTATCTGGTCATGCAGCAGTGATAGCTTTAATTAGAATAGATAGAACGGTGAACTCTCAACACCCACCATGGAAATTATACGACCCAATGCTACGGGATACACTATTTAGAGATAGACGAGCACAGGCGATCTTGCTCTGTTTCCAAGAAAACATTGACCCAAATCTGGTCACGGACAACCTATCTGACAGCTTTGTGACAATAATAATGGGGGAAAATCATTGTCAACAAAACAAATTACTTAAAAAATAGAGAGAATCTTTGACTGCAGCTTGAAGAGGAGCTGCAAGCAAAGGAACATAAAATAATGGACTTGTGCAAAACATATAGGAAACTGACATGACTTAAATTAGAAGCTCACTTAGCAGATGTGACCTCCCAGGCCATATTAAGAACTAGATTACACTATATGTTCGACGGTATAGAGCTAATCGCTTGCACTTGAGGACGAAGAGGGTACACCTCATTACAGTGAAAGAAAAAAGAAGGCACTGATAAAAGATATCTACAATAAATGAATGGCCAGAGACAGACAGTTCGCCTCCAAAAGGGGTACTTAAATAGAGCCCCCATTTTCATGCTAACAGCTCATGAACTATTGGATTTGGAAAACCCCTTAATAACTGGAGAGGTAGCTTTATCCATAACCTCTCATCTCAACAGCAATGCCACAGGACCTGACGGCTTTACCAATATTGTTATTAAGAATTATTTCAAACACCTACTTTTGGGACTGCTAACTCAGTATAATTATTTAGCTGTGACTCAAAGGCTGCCCCCCCCACCATGGCAGAGTCCATAAAAACCTTACTTCTAAACCACAGGAAAGATGCCACCAAATGTCAGTCATACTGATCAATAGCCCTCTTAAAGTCAATGCCAAAATATACTCTAAGGTACCAGTGGAGAAAATGGTGAAATTATTAACTAAGCTGGTAAGGCTAGACCAAACAGGGTTAATACCCGAGTGTATTGCCCACAATGAGGTCCTCACCTCAGAGTCCTAAATATTATAGAGGAAGGGAAAAGGAAACAATAACCCTAGGTCTTGTAAATGTCAATGCACACAAGGCATTTGACCGAGTAGACTGGTCTTTCCCTGCAAAACAGATGGGATGTTTGGATTTGGCCCACAGTTCTCCACTCACATCTTGGCCAACGTTGTTGATTCTGTGATGAAAATAAATGTACATGGGTCACTCTCACCCCCAATAGCAATATCCACATCTATGCAGCAGGGATTTCCACTATCCTCACTAATGCACTTTAAATGGAACCATTGGTAAAGTGGATGAGAGCGAACAACAAGATAAGGGGCCTATGTGGAGATAAGTCAGTACAAGTGTTCATTGTAGCACTAGCAGCTAATAAAGTGAAATTACAATGTTTTCCTTTGCAGACTGTCTCATCCAGAATATGGAGTTAATTCTGAGTGATATCCAAAGTAGTTTATATAAGTATCGTCCTGAAGATGTATGCATTCTAGGAAAAATATGATTATCCTATCTAGTGTAAAATACACGTTGACTGAGTCATATATTAGGATTGCAACCAAGGGATGAAAACAATTGTTTGGACTAACATTAAGTGCAGTATTTATAAATGACTATATTAAGTACTCGGCTTCGCCTGGGATGTCCATTTTCAGATTTTGTTTCGTAATCCACCAAAAAAGATGAACAAATATTGTTGTTTGCCACAAACACGATACATGATGCATGTTAATATGACTAATTCATTTAACACCAAATTTTCTGTTATATCTGATTTAAATTCTCACATGAATATAATATTTGTATTCTTACCCTATTTGAAATGTTGTTAGCAGTGGTGGCCATTTTCGCTGCTAAACACACACTGCAAATAATCATACAGAAATTATATACATGTGAGAATTTAAATCAGCGATAAATAAAAATGTGATTTTCAATTAATTAGTGAATTTAGCGAGTTTATTGCAAAACAAATCAATGAAAAAAAAGACACACTAACTTTTTTCTCTGAAAAATTGAAACCAAAAAAATGCAAGACCAATTTAGCACAGACAGCGCGTTTATGAGCACTTTCTACAAATGACGTGTAGACTGCGTGTGGAATACCACAAAACATAATGCTGAAAAACCAAAAAATATATTATCTTGGGAACATGATGACCTATAGAGCTAGGAATACCTTCAGTAATTTGGAAATGAAATAAAGAATATTCCATGTGAACTTCATGATGCCAGATGTCACAGTTCATGAGGAGTTACGTCCCCAAGATCAATGTCATATACAAACCCACAAACAAACAAGACTTTGGGCCTCATTACGAGTCCGGCGGTAGCCGTGCCCATAAAACTGGCAGGCTGCCACTGGACTTGTGCATTTTTCTGGCACCTGGCTCCACGGAAAGACCAGGATATAACGTGTTCCTGGAAGTCAGGCGCCGGAAAAATGTAAATCCCCATTCCCATATGAGTCCCAAAGGAAGCCATGGGAATCGGGATGAGGGAAGCACTAGCACCGTTAACGGTACTAGTGGATCCCGGAAAGTCTGCGTGCAACTGCCGTCCGCAGGCTCGGGGTGTGCCGGCCCAACGGCAGTCTTAACGGCACTGTTGTTAACAGAACAGCACACTCGTGAGGCCCTTTGTTTTATATATATAAATATAGATTAACATTGTCATTGTGACCATACAGTGTGAAATTTCTTTGAGCTCAGCATGCTCCATGTTTAAGTGGAATTTCTATCTAAGCCCTTAATACAGGTGGTGTGTTATTTGCCTATTTGCTAAGTGGAAACTTACTAGTCCTTCAGAATATCTGTACTGGGACATTGTGTTTACCTTTTGAATTCTTGTATTTTTACTTTGCCCACAGCACCTTACATTGAACTGCAACGGGGGTACCTTTGTATCACCTTTAATATTTTAAACTTGGGATTTTTGATTACTTTTATATGTGCTATGACCTATTGAGAGCATTCACCCCTATACCCCAGTGGGAGTCATCCCCTTTGAGGTTAGGGAGGGGTACCACTCTGAAAGACCCTCCTAGGGGTCTGGGCCAATGGGACATCATTGGGAGTGTCTCCCATTTATGGGACAAGGACACCTATTCCCACAATAAATTCCCTTTGTAAGCCACCTTATCTGCATATATGGGAAAGCCTCCACTAATGAATAACGTGCCCTCCTTTTGTTTGGTCCTGGCAATGCTGGATCAACCACAATGTCTGAAGGTAAAGGGAATAGCCCTTTGAGAGATGACTTGTATGCAAGAAGGATGAGCAAATCAGAGAAGAGTAGAGAGAGACATACGCAGGGGAAGCTCTCTGATGTAGCTTCACTTTTGGTGTAGTAGAGTCACTGAGCCTGTGGTATTTGGAGAAGTAGAGAATGCCAGAGTAAGAAACCAGAGGCCCGACAAGACAAATAGTGGAAAAACTGCTGTCAGGGCAGAGCTTGAAGGATCGTCCGACGTGATGGGCAACCTTGTGGGCCTGGGGTCACAAGTGGAAGTGAGTCACCTGAAACCTCTCATAAACAAGCATTCGTTGAGCACAGCAACTTGCGAAAGTCCGGAGGGGGGAAATGAGGAACTGAAGAAGCTGACCCATGCAAGCACCAATCCCCAAAAACCCACTCACAATGACTAAAGGTACTCTGGTGGAATGGAGGACGGGGAGGCCTCCACAGGAACATACTTTAAGTGAAGGATGTTGTGAAAACTATGATGTGGATGGTAGGACATTGAAAAAGCATACGTGTATATATCACGAGAAACCAAGGAAACTGAGCGGAGATATTACACATGAGGCTTTGAGAATGCCGGAAAGAGTATCCCATGAAGGGTGGAAGAAGTTACCAAAGTTAACTGCTGACGAGTGGGGGAATCCCTTAATCAGACACTTTGAAAAGCACTGTGAGTCAAAATTACATATTGCGCTAAGGGATCAGAGAAAGAGTCAAATAGAGAGACCCCGGGAGTGGTGCTGCTTCAACCATGATTGCAATATAGCAAACCCCAGAAGGGTTGAGTGAAATACTCAAACTCAGAGAAAAGACTGTAAGACTATTTTATGAAAACCGTTAAGGAAAATACTGAGAATACAGATCGCCAAGGGCTCAGAGAAAGAGCCTAGATGAGAGACTGCAGGAGAGGTGGTGCTTCGCCCATGATAAAGATATAGCAAAACCCAGAAGGGTCGGGTGGAATGAGAGTGAAATACTCAAACTCAGAGGAAGGCCGTAAGAGACTACCTGAAGAAACCCATTAAGGAAACTACTGAGAATACTCTGGAAGAGCAGACCTATTAGTAGTTGGCAGGAACCACGGGAGCTCATAAATAAGACACTGAGAACCATGTGTAATGAAGTTATTTCTAGAGGATGACATTTTCATATCTGATGTATATATGAACTAAGAGAACGCTGAAGGAAATCCTTGAGACAGACGGCCGAAGGGAAGCAGCCAGTAGAGAGACATTCTTTTGGCAAGCTTTATTTATTACTATTAGTGGTAGGGTTAGGTAGATTACATTTTGGATAGAGGACATTTTTGATTTGGACTTCCTGATGAAAGACAAGCACCTTTAGTTAGTTTGGTTAGGTAGGGAATATCCCTGTAGCAATAGGGTAATATAAGCATTTTCTTTATTATTTTGAATAAATACTGAAAAAATGTCCAATGTGTTGGACTCCCTTCTCCAACCCACCACAGTGCTAAAAAATAAGCTGGTGGCAGCGGTTACAATTTTGGTTTATTGTACTTGTCCACATTTGCGTTAACCGCAAATGGCTACTAAATGTGGCTAGTGCCCTAAAATGGCTGTTTCACAAGAACTTTGATTGTTCTTTTGCCACATTGCAATTTGTCCTTCTTACTGCCTTCTCAGGAAACTACTTATACGGTCATGCACTTGTCTGATAAAGTGCTGCTTTCGTGGGCTATTGAGCCTTTGTGTATGTGTGTGCCCCAGAAAAGGAGCTGGGACTGTGTTGTTCCAGACCACATTCCTGATGCTAGAAGGTATGCTACTGAGGTGAATCTGAAATCAGTAGTTGTCCCTCATTGGACAACTACTGGCTGTTTGAATGGTGCAGATGCTTTCTATTGGTGGGCTTGGACATGTTTTCAGCTCCAGTTTTGGAAAAGAGGAGGACTCCTGCAGAAAATCTTCAGATCTATGTTGAAGCCAAGAATCCTTTGAAGAAGAGCAGCCCATTTATGACTTGAGGACAACATCTGCAGTGGACCAGCATCTCCTCCAACTATTTTCCCAGTGAAGCCCTGCACCTCTGCCTGATCTCCGAAGATCCTTGGTTGGTGCTTCAGCCCTTGAACTAGTGGGACCAACAAGGTTTGACGTCTTCTCTATGTTGAATGCCATTGGAGCCTTTGGTAGTGTCCCTGGGCTACCTGTTGGACTAACCTGCCTTTCATGGACTATCTCGCCAAACCCATCAACGTTCTGCGTTCAAGCCCGTAAATCTGATAGTAGCTGACATCTCCCAGTCCGCCTGAATTTTCATCTTTCTAACATCAAGGTAACCTGTCCTGGAGCTGCCTTTTTTACTGTGACTGGAAGGGCATCTATTGTCACTGGCAAATGGTGTTTGTTGCCCTTCCTCCCCTTCCTCCATCTCCTGAAGTGTCCTGAAGCGGTCTACATCATCGAAGTCTACATTTCCTCATCAATTGGGCTTGCATCTTGCAGTTGCACCCTACCGGAAGAAACCTTGAACCTGCAAACCCTGGACACTGAACTAACGATGGAAGCCAGCGCTCCCAGTGACTCCCAGATGACCCATTGTGATCCCTGGGAACATCACAGTCAGGAGGTTGAGTAAGCATAGCTGTACCTGCCCCCCCATCCTCCAAAAGATAACATTGGGTGCAAAGCACTTTGTCTCCTATTTCCCTCTTACTTACCTTTGGTCATCAGACCTGGGTCAAGTATCCTGCCCCTGGGTTAGCCTTGGATCTGGAAGCCTTGGATCTGGAAGAGTGAGGGGAACGTACCTGTCTTCTGGTAAATTGTTGCCAAACTTTTAAATAGTTTGAAACTATTGTGAATTACCACAAGTCCATTACATCCCATTAGGGAACCCTTACCTGTGAGAAAACTTGTGTTGGAACCTGTGACTTTTGGGCACCTTGCCCCATACATCTTAGCGTTGGATAGGGAATGGACTTGTGACTGGTTCTCTTTATTTTGTCTACATCTACATTATTTACCTGTGTTACTTTGCTAGTAATTTAAAGATGTATTGAAAGGCAACCTACTAGTGAATATGCGTATTTGTTTAACATGATATTGCCTGATGGTATGATATGATATGATATGATATGATATGGCATTTGTAACACGCCTATACACAAGTGTTTCAAGGCGCGACAAGGCAGGGAGGGGGGAACAAGGGGAGACAGACAAACGATCCTACTAGGCCAGGTGTCATTCAGATCGCGCAAGTGCATGGGTAGGGGGGACGGGAAAAGTGCAAGGGGGAAAGGGAGAGGGGAAAGTGCAGTACAAAATGATTAGTAAAATACAAGATAAATAATAAGGGCCAGCTGGTGGCAAGTGCAGGATAAGTGCAGACAAGTGCTGGGAAGGGGGACTGTAAGGATATAGAGACAGTCCCGCAGTGCAGAGGTTGCCAGGGAGGCAGTGAAGGGGAGTGGCTGGGCCAAGGGCCGAGATTGGTGAGTGGCCTAGTTGCTGATTCAGTACAGTTTCAGTGATTTAGCAGGGGAGAGGGGGAGAGAAATCAGAAGCAAAGAGGAATGTTTTGAGGTGCTTCCGGAACCGGAGATGGTTCTCCTCAAGTTTCAGGGAGGCAGGAAGGCTGTTCCAGAGGGAGGCCCCTGCTGCGGAGAGAGATCTCCCCCCAACTTGTTGCTTGGAGAAGCGGCTGACACTGAAGGAGTTGGAGGCGGATGAGCGAAGAGCTCGAGAAGGAAGATATTTAGGAAGAGAGAGTTGAAGGTATTTTGGCCCAAAGCCCCAGAAGGCCTTGGGGACAAAGCAGAGGGTTTTGAACTTAATCCTCGCAGCCACAGGGTGCCAGTGTAGCGATTTCAGTCCTGGAGAGATACGGTCCCTGGGCTTGAGGCCAATGACAAGTCTCGCAGTCCTGTTCTGGATGAGTTGCAGCGGGTGGAGAGTAGAGGCAGGCAGATTTAGGTAGAGGCTGTTACAGTAGTCCAGCTTCGAGAGAACCAGGGCTCTGGAGACAGTGAGCTTCTGGGGGAAGGAGAGGAAAGGAAGGATACCTCTGAGGAGGTGCAGCTGGTAGTGTGACTTCTTAGAAACGTCAGAAATGTGAGGAGAGAAGGAGAGTGTGGAGTCGAAGATGACCCCGAGGTTTTTTGCCTTGCAGGTAGGAGCAGGAAGAGGGCCAAGAGAGGCCGGCCAGAGAGCTGCAGGGAAGGAGGGAGTGGGTGTGCCGATGAGTAGAATCTCAGTCTTACTGGCATTAAGGCCAGTTTAATTTCTACTAGTTTAATTTTTTAGTGCGTTCCAAAGGCCTAAATAAATAACGGCATTTTTATAGCTGACTGTTTAAGCTGAATTGATATTGATGTTGCTATTGATATTTTATTTGTATCGCGCTCGTACACAAGTGTTTCAGAGCGTGACAAGGCAAGGGAGGGGAACAAGGGAGAACAAAACAACCATCTTACTAGGTGCAGTGACATTGAGAACACACAAGTGCATGAGAGAGGGAAAGGGGAACGTGCATTGGAGTGGGCAGAAGTGGAAAGTTCAGAGCAAAGGAATACAAATAAATAATAAACAAATAAATAAATAATAGACAACAAACACTGATAGTACAGCTAGCAAGTGGCAAGTGCTGGGTTTAAGGCAACAGACAGGGTGTGTCTGCTAAGTTGTAAGTGACTTCAATCCAGCAATCCAACTAAGTCAATGCTTAGGATGGGATGCCCAATGGAAGCCCTTATTTATATATTTTATGTCAAAGTTCTTAAATCTGGATGATGAACCCTTATATAATGCCATCTCTATGGATCTCCCCGACCTCACTGAGCCAAGAAGTAGGTTTGTTTTGCAAATTAAAAGGTTTATTTGAATAATTAAACAATATATATATATCACACTTTTATGAATAAAATAATATTTGAATAGCACACTTATGAATATGGACGATAATCAACAATGGGTAATATTACAAAATTGACACTCTCTTTAATCACTTAGAAGTATGAATATGGAAGATACTGTAGCATAGAATACTTATGTGGTTCAAGGAAATGAAATAATGGGAAAGAATGCAACACAGAAATAGACTTGATATGATTTCAATCAAAAGATAATATGGTCACTTTTTCCCCTGTGACTACTCACTCCCCCCACTATGCAGTATGAAGAGATGGGAAGGAGGGTACACAGGTTTCAAGAATACAATCAGTAATGCAGTTCAATTCCAGTTCCCCCCAGCAAGCTTAGAGAAAACAGGTATGATTTTAATACACAGGTCAAAATGCTTTTGAATGTAATTGCAAAGGATGGGAAAATATACTAAAATGCTTTTAATTCACTAAGGGATATTCAGGATAAGTGAGAGTTACTTTGGATTAGTTCAGGTCAACACTAGCAATGATTCATGAGTGATTACCAGGTTGAAAACGAATCTAAGCAGTCGAAAGCAAGAAGCAGCAATTTTAACATATGGTGTAATTGAGCTAAATTGCAATTCGCAGCACTTTTTCCACATGCGTAAATCACGATTACGGAAAATTATAAGGAATTGGAATGTTGTTATATTTCGCTTCTAGGACGTGCGGTTCAAAAGATATGGATGTTTTTGTGAAGGTAGATTTTCAGAAATAAAGTCAAGATTTTGGAATGACAGATGACCTTAAAGATTTACCAACAACAGGATGGACACAAGATTCTATAATTCAGTTCTGGATAGGTTGAAATGAATGGAAGAGGATTACTTTAAACTAAGAGATTGGTTCTGTACAGTTCTAGACTATATACTCACTCCTAGTTTTGGAATGGAACGGAAATGGTCTTCGTCACCGATCTGGTCAGGTTTGGACTTCACTCGCCACCGGACGGTCTCAAGCACTGGTTCTGCTCACAGCACAGCCTCTGGTTGGGGTATGATGGGTTTTGGATACAGCACTGCTTTCTGGGTCTGGACCTCGGTCCTAGCACAGCGTTCTTGGCTAGAATAGAACAGCTCAGCCCGGCTGTTGAATGTGAGAATCAGGTTGCTAAAGTTCTGAGGCCTGCTGAGAAGGATTCAGCTTGTTAATTAGGCCTTTGCTTCAAAGTTCTGGATTCTGGATTCTGGAGCTTGGTTCTAGAGTCTCGTCTCTGGATCTATCTGGTGTCTCTGTCTGGATATTATCTGGATCTGGAGTCTTCCGGCAGGGTGCTGCACCAAGAATCGGTTGAAGTGGAAAAGTGAGAGTCCTTGCCTGTCCTAAGCAGTCTCTTTTTATTTGTTTCCAAAGTCGGTGTGAAGGCTGATTCTACATGCCCAACCCCCTAAGGATTTGATAGGTTAGAGGATTCCCTGTGACCTGACTGCAGAAAGGATTAGCGTGTCAGAATGAGTCAGATTGATGCTTGTGTTTTACAATCTAGTGAAGAAACTCCCCTTTGCTTTTACTTAGAAAATCAATTTTTCCCAAAAACATATTTCCCAGATACACAAGTTGTTGAGAATACATATACACCTCACCGATGAATTAAGGCAGGTCTCTGTTCAAGCCCCATGTTCCTACGAGCTTGGGTTCGGAAATGATGACTTATTTTCGTTTTTGGTGAATTTCACAATATTGTTTCTGCGCCAAATTTGACGCATGCAGATCCTCTCTGGGCATATTACTGTACGTTCTTATGTTTCTAGCATAAACACTGTATCTACAATATTAATAAATCCCGGGGTTTGGTCTCAGAACATCACCCAGCATCCAGCTTAGTCTTGAATTGTGAGTGAATTTTTCATATTAACCATCTCAAAGTTTGACATTTTGGTCAGGTTGGTACAATATTTTAGAACCATTTTCCTTAAACATATATTTGGTGCAATGTTAAATCCACCTCCCAGTCTGGTCCGCCCCCCAGAAGCTTAGTGAGTCAGATGGTCACATGGCCTGCCTTCCTGCTAGAGCAGCTGTTGACCAGGCAACCCAAATCAGCATATTCTATTCAGCTGAAAGAATCCATTGTCTTGTTTCCAGGCAGCAGAGCATCAGTCCAGGGTGCCACTCCCCAGTTCCTTTTCACACCGACTTGTCAATCTCTTGGCTTGGGGCAGGGGATGTCTCCTTTGTCTAGGGATAATGTTACGCTCACCTGGTTCCCACGGGGGCGTCGACTCGAACTGGGCCGCTGTTGTTTCCACCAGCGTGACGTGTAGCGCTGAGATGACTGACTGGACTGGCCCGCTCAGCCTAGTTTGTCTGGCTCGCAGGAATATTCTTCTGCAAAGGAGAAGAGGAATTAACCACCCATGGAATTGAGTGTCAACTCACCTTCCCCACTCCCGTTGTCTTCCCACAGATCTCTCTTAATGTCCCCTCCTTAGTCTCACCTGATGGTTTGGAAGGATGAGCTCTCCATCCTGCGTCGACCGCAGGGGCGCGTTGATGACCAGTTACTTCATTGGCGTAGAGGAATTGGTGAGTTCCAGTATTGACTCTAAAGTCCAATTGTTCATAAGAGTTCAAATGTCTGATCTTCACTCTGTCCGATTCATTGCAGGTTGCCGATTAATCCACTCGAAGATTTCCAAATGGCAATTGGTAGGATTCAGGTAAGTCTATTGTGGTTTTCCCCTTAGGGGCCGGGGTACGGCGGTTAAGCAGAGTTTACTGGGCCGACCCGAGATGAGGTGAGTAACCCCCGTGGTAAATCAGGTAAGTCCTTGGGGGTAGCTTGTATAGCCTTAGAGAGTCCCCTTGCTCACCTTGCTGTCTTTGTCTCCTTAGGTGTCGGAGGGCGGCCGCGAGATGGAGAGAGCGTGATGGAATGCTGAAGTACCGCCAAGCAGGTGAGTTCAGCGCAGCGCCGTAGGAATGCGAAGCGATGCTTCAAAGACTTCTGTCTTTCAGCTCCGTGGCGAAATGGATCAGGATTCAGGTAAGGATTAAAGTTAAAACTCCTGTTCTAACCTTTATCCTTCTTTTCTTCTTGTTTCAGGAGTCCCAGGACTGAAGCGGGCGTGGCTGAAGACTGGAGCTGCTGAAAACACAGTGAGTGTTACGCTGCAGCAAGCAGAATAACGCGAAGCACGTGTGGCTGTCCGGGCGTTGTTTAAATAGCCTTGGAAGAAGATCCAGGTAAGTATTCTTCCACAGCCCCACCCAAGTAACAAAATAGTCCCTTCAGTAAAATAGTCCCTCCTAAGCCTCATTTGGCTTGAGTCTTCATGCAGCATGGTCTGCCTCAGGTGAGTATGCAGCATGGTCTGCTTCAGGTAAGTTATCAATAATGAGCCTGGCGCCCATGGCGCCAGGACTGACTTTATCTTTATGAGCCTGGCGCCATAGGCGCCAGGACTGCACCCAAACAGCCCCTAACTGGGGCTTTTGGGCATGCTCCAAGTGGCATGATGCCTGCTTCCGGGGCTGCTGGGCCTGGTCTGGTCTTCCGGGGGCAGGCATCATGACAGATAAGGTGTGAAGGGTTCCCAGTGTGGGAAACTTCTTAACTCTGCAACCAATGTCTACAATTAGTTTTTTCTTACAATATAACCCACATTTTTAATACATACATTAAACAATTGCTTCCTTCAAGTCATTTCAGAATATAGTTTTAAATTGTCTCTACCCCTTAGGCTTCTGATAGCCAGTATTTCTTTGGCATAGTTTGGGGTTCCATGTTTAACTTTTACAAAGAAATGGTTTAAAATGCTGGCTTCTGGTAGTGGTGAGCAACGGTACTACACCCATTTTTGACAGCTGTCTTTACATCAGTATCTTTAAAAGGAGATTTAGCTTGATAGCATATGATTCTTGCTGACATTGTATTGATGTGGATTCTTGCAGTAGAATAAACACCCAACCAGAAGGTTGGATCTTTTTGGTGATTTGTGAGCCATGATTTTAGCACATTTTGACAATCAAGAAAATGAATTCCCAAACAGCTCTGGGTTGCTTTTGGCAATCAGTATTGCTATTTCCAAGTGTTTTCAGGCTACTGTGTGTATAGCCCAATGGTGGTTTTAGGCAGTGATCTCTTGTGCTAACTAAGATAGGCAAAAGTGGATGGCAGATTTTTACTGCGCATTTTTGGATGGTTTTGAGCGAGCAGCATACTTTCCAGTGGCCATTCTGATCTTTCTGCTGCTAGCAATGCACAGTACTGTTGCAGGGCTTTTATGAGTGGTTTGATGCATCCCACAAAGTGCAGAAATAAAAAGGGGGGGCGACTGTAGGGTTACAGATACAGACCCCAGCGCAAGGGATTGCCAGGAGGCAGTGAAGGTGGGTGGCAGCATGAGCAGGTACCTGGGCCTGAAAGTCACAGGGTAACCAGGTGCACGATGCAGAGACAGAACAGATCAGCAAGGGAGAGCAGGAGAGAAGGAGAGAAGGCAGAAGCAAAGAGGAAGGTCTTGAGGTTCTTCCGGAACCGGAGATGGTTCGCCTCAAGTTTCAGAGTGGCAGGGAGGCTGTTCCAGAGGGGGGAGGCCCCAGCCGAAGACAGAGATCTATCCCCAGCTCGTTTCTTTGAAAAATGTCTGACCCTGAGGGAGCTAGAGGTGAAGCAGCGAAGAGTTCGGAAGGGAAGGTATTTACAGAGGGACAGTTGAAAGTATTTTAGACCCAGGTCCCAGAAAGCCATGTGGACAATGCAGAGGGTCTTGAATTAAGTCCTTGTAGCCAATGGCAGCCAGTGGAGAGATTTCAGGGTTGGAGAGATATGATCCCTGGGCTTGAGGCCAAGGACAAGTTTTGAAGTCCTGTTCTGGATAAGTTGCAAAGGGCGGAGAGTAGAAGCAGGTAGATTTAGAAAGAGGTTGTTGCAATAATCCAACATAGAGAGAACCAGGGTTCGAGAGACAGTGAGCTTCTGGGGGAAGGAGAGGAAAGGCAGAATACCTCTGAGGACCTTCAGTAGGAAGTTTGACTTTTTAGAGACATCAGACATGTGGGCAGAGAAGGAAAGCATGGAGTCAAAGATGACCCCGAGGTTCTTAGCCTCGCAGGTGGGGGTAGCAGGAGGGCTAAGGGAGGCCAGCCAGGGAGTGACAGGAAAGGAGGTTGAAGGTGTGCCGATGAGGAGGATCTCCGTCTTGCTGGCATTCAGGCAGAGATGGTTGGCAGCACACAACTATCCTGAATGGCAGATAGGCGATCAGGGATGAGAGAAGAAGAAGAGATAGCCGAGGGAAGCCTGAAAATGAGTTGAGTGTCATCAGTTTAGCACTGAAAATTGGAGCCGAAAATGGCTCCAAAGTGGGAGAGAGTTGCCAGGTATTGGTTGAAAAGCCAGTGTGAGAGGTTAGACCTCTGGGTAACACCGCAGGTAGAGAGGGAGATAGATGAAAAAAAGGACCCAAGTTGGACCTGGGAAGTTCGATCAGAGAGGAAAGAAGTCAGCCAGGCCAGAGCCTGATCGGTGATTCCCAGGTTGTCACAGAGACGGTTGAGCAGGATGATATGATTGACCGTGTCGAAGGCAGAAGAGAGATGAGAAGGATAAGGACAGAGGGGATGTTAGAGTCAAGATTGGAGAGCAGATCGTCATGGATGTTTAGGAGAGCAGTTTCCATGCTTCTGGCAGCTCTAAAGCCAGCCTAATTGTCGTGGAGACAAACAACAGAATCAGAGTGAAAGTTAAGGTGTGAGATGGCCATCTTTTCCAGGAGTTTGCTCAGAAAAGGAGTGATGGAGATTGGGCAATAATTAGCCGGGTTAGTCCTGTTTCCACCCTCCTGGCCATCTGTTGTTCTCCTGCACATGTGTAGTTTGTGCCTGGCTGCTGACCATTCCATTAGGTAGGTGCACTTTCTACTGCACCTCCAGGGGAATTATTAAACCTGAAAAATCGAAATTTGAAAAAAAGAAAAAAAAAGAAAAAAAAAGAAGAAATTTGCATAAAATTGTTGGAAAGGACTGTTTTATTTGGCATTTTCATCGTGCAGCCTTTTTTTGAGCTTTTTAATACCTGGAGCTGCCTTGCTATTTTGAAAGCACAGGTTTTTCCCTACTATTGCTGCTTATTTGACTGTTTTTGTCCCTTCCAAGATGGCCACCGTGGTTTTCTTTGTTGTGTAGGCAGGCTATGCTGAACCACCTCTCCCTGTGCTGCACTCCCATTGGTTGCTGAGTGTTTTCTTCCATCCAATCAGGGACCGGCAGACTTCAGCCAGCCTCTCATCAAAGGCCCACTTCTAAGGCCCCTGTCTGCTCCCTGTCCACTTCCAGAACGCTAATTGGGATCCTCCTTACACCTTAACCACAATGATGCTGCCACCTCACTCCTCTAAGAAATCCGGACTGCCTTGACTTTGCCATGTCCTGAACTATGGGTTAGTTCCCTCCACTATGGACTATCACTGTTCTTTCTGCTTGTTACTCCCATGTTGTCATCCTGTTGTGCGGTGCTTCCTAAAACCCTTTTCTAACTTCCAATTCCAAAAATGAAAAAGTCAAATCTTGCTGTTTTTGCTTTATGCTTAAAAGTCAAATCTTGCTGTTTTTGCTTTATGCTTAAAAGTCAAATCTTACTGTTTTTGCTTTGTGCTAAAAAGCCAAATCTTGCTGTTTTTGCTTTGTGCTAAAAAGTCAAATCTTGCTGTTTTTGCTTTGTGCTTTAAAGTCAAATCTTGCTGCCCATTGCGAAATTCTCTGTATTTTGCTTGTAAACTGTTTCTTCTCTGTAACTTGCCAGCCCAGTGACCTCACCACTCTCTTTTGTCCCACACCTACCTGCCTTAGCCCCCCAGTATCTCCATCCTCTCCTCAATTCTACCCCAATGGCGCTTTCTGTTTCTCCTATCTTTACCAATTGCTTCTCCATTGACTATCCTTCCCTTCTCACCAAGTCTGGTAGAAAGAAGTTCAAAAAGGATATCTTGGCCTCTAAACCTGCTCTTCCTATCGCCGACACCTACTTCAATGCTTCCGCCAGACAGACCCTTACCGACATCCTCTTTGTCCTTCCTTCGCCAGATCTATGGACTCCTCATATGGTCTCTGTGCTCTGCCCTATCTCCTCCTCTCCTATTAATGGTGGCACTCGCTGGGAAGTTCTAATGGCTTCCTTCGACTCTTCTAAAGTCATCATTAATGTCTACCTTAATGGCACTGTCATGGTCCAAGGCCCTCAGGCCAATCTCCTCCTCTTTGATAGGCGCTCCCATTGCCTCATCAATTTCCTCTCATCTCCTGCTGCCCCCTACTCTTCCCCCTTGGCTACCTTGCCCTCTCTCCTCCTCCTCTGCCCCTCCTAGGGCTCTTTCTCCTCCGCAGGGCGTACCTCTGATCTGTACCCCTCCCCTAAAGGTCTTTAAGGCTGGCAACCTTCTTCATATTACCACTCGCAACTCTCGCTCTGCCGTCAAACACTCCTCTGACATCTGCCACCTCCTTGAAGAACTAGACCTTGATGTCCTTAGTCTTACTGAGACATGGTTCACGGCCAGCTCTGTCACGAGCTCTGAAACTCTCCTCCCTGATGGCTACAAGATCCTCTCAGCACCCAGATCACCCCGGTCCGGTGGGGGGGGGGTAGCCCTGATCTTTCCTGAGTGGATTCCTGTATCTATAATTCCCACTCAGACCTACTCCTCTTTTGAATGCCTTGTCTGTAGGCTTTCTCTCTCGCCTACCCATTCTCTTACTGTGGTTACCATCTACCAACCTCGTGGTCAAATCACCTAATTTCTCTCTGAGTGGGCAGACCTCTCCTCCTCCCTCCTGGCCTCTACCACTCAACTCCTCCTCCTCGGTGACCTAAATATACATTTAGACTCTCCTTGCTCCTCCTCTGTACTCTTTCGTGACCTCTGCGACTCCCTCTCCCTGTCCATCCTCCCCTCTGGCCCGACTCACTCTGCTGGGCACACACTCAATGTATTGATCTCCTCTGACCTCCCCCTCTGCATCCCTCTGACCACTCCTCTCTCCTGGAGCGATCGCTCCCTCCTCTAATCTCATCTCTCTCTCTCTTCCCCCAAGCCAAGCCTACCCTAACACTGCCACTTACCTTCTCGGACATCCGGCACATGAAGCGTGTATCAGTTAAGGCTTTTGCCGGCACTTTCTCTCTCCCCCTCCACCTTTGGCTGTCTCACATCCTGACACAGCCCTGTCTCTGCTCTACTCTTCAATTTCTGATACTCTTGATGCTCTTGCCCCTGTCATGAGGATCTGTTTGAAGTCCAAAGCAAAGTGCAATTCCTGGTATGACTCTGACCGAGCTACACTTAAACGTAAGTGTAGGGCAGCTGAGAGGAAATGAAGGACTTCCTGTTCATCCTCTGACAAACTGGCCTGTCGCCTGCTACAAAGACAATACCGACTCTCTGTCCTCACCAAGAAGAGAGTCCACATTCAAGCTCATGTCTCTGCGGCATTTAACAACTCGGCTGAACTCTTTAAAATCTGCAAGGAGCTGGCCAACGCTGCTGCAGTCTCTACCCCTCCTGTTGCCTCTCAGGCTCTTTGCAATGCCCTTGCCTCTCACTTCATTTCAAAAACCCAGGACATCCTGTCCACCCTCTCCACCCACACCCCTCCACTCCCCTCTCCATCTGTGATTGCTGACCCTCCTTTAGCCACCCTTCCACCATCCTTCTCGTCCTTTCCTCTTTTCACCAATGACGAGGTCGCTAGACAAGTCTGATCTATGAAAGCCTCGTCAAAACAGGTTCATCCCTGTTCCTCTAAAACCATCAAGGGCCACATTGACACCCTCGCTCCGGCCCTTGCTGATTTTTGCAACCACTTCTTTGCCTCAGGATCCTTCCCCTCCCCTCTGAACCACTCCTTTGTGTATCCTCTTCTCAAGAAACCCACAGCTGATCCTTCTTGTCCAGCTAACTATCGCCCAACTTCCATTACTCCCTTTCTTTGAAAACTCCTGGAAAAGTTGGCCATCTCTCAGCTTAACCTTCATTCCAGTTCTGTTGGTTGTCTCCATGACAACCAGTCTGGCTTCAGAGCTGCTAGAAGCAGGGAAACGGCTCTCCTGAACATCCATGAAGATCTGCTCTCCAACCTTGACTCTAACATTCCCTCTGTGCTCATCCTCCTCGATCTCTCCTCTGCCTTCGACACCGTTAACCATGCCATCCTGCTCAACCGTCTCTGTGAAAACCTGGGATCTCTGACCAGGCTCTGGCCTGGCTTAACTCTTTCCTCTCAGATCGACCCTCCCAGGTCCAACTTGGGTCCTTCCTTTCATCTATCTTCCTCTCTACCTATGGTGTTCCCCACGGGTCTACCCTCTCGCCGTGGCTTTTCAACCAATACCTGGCAACTCTCGCCCACTGCATTGCCACTTTCTGCTCAAATGTCCAGTGCTACGCTGATGACACTCAACTCATTTTCAGGCTGCCCTCTGCCACCTCCTCCCCTCTCTCATCTCTGATTGCCTAACTGCCATTCAAGATTGGTGTTCCGCCAATGATCTTTGTCTGAATGCGAACAAGAGGGAGATCCTCCTCATGGGCACACTTTCACCATCCTTTCCCCTCACTCTCTGGCCAGCCTCCCTTGGCCCTCTTCCTAACCCCACCTGCGAGGCAAAGAACCTCGGGGTCATCTTTGACTCCACCCTTTCCTCCTCCACCCACATCTCTGAGGTCTCTAAAATGTCAAATTTCTGACTGCACCTCCTCAGAGGTACTCTGCCTTTCCTCTCCTTGCCCCAGAAGCTCATGGTATCCCAAGCTCTGGTTCTCTCTAGCTTGGACTATTGTAACAGCCTTTTTCTAAATCTACCTGCCTCTACTCTCCGCCCTCTGCAACTAATCCAGAACAGGACTGCGAGACTTGTCCTTGGCCTCAAGCCCTGGGATTGTATCTCTCCAGCTCTGAAATCTCTCCACTGGCTCCCAGTGGAGGCAAGAATTAAATTCAAAACCCTCTGCATTGTCCACAAGGCTTTCTGGGGCCTGGGTCCAAAATACATTCAGCTATCCTTCCGCAAATACCTCCCCTCTCGAGCTCTTTGTTCCTCTACCTGCAACTCCCTCAGGGCCAGTCGTTTTTCAAAGAAACGAGCTAGAGGTAGATCTCTGTCTTCGGCTAGGGCCTCCCTCTGGAACAGCCTCCCTGCCACTCTAAAACTTGAGGAGAACCATCTGTGGTTCCGGAAGCACCTCAAGACCTTCCTCTTTTCTTCTGCCTTCACTCCTCCTCTCCCCTGCTGATCTGTTCTCTCTTGGCACTGTGCAGCTGGCCACCCTCTGTCCTTCGGGCCCAGGTACCTGCTCACCCTGCCACCCTCCCGCGCTGCTTCCTGACCACCCCTTGCACTGGGGTCTGTATCTGTACCCATCCAGCCCCCCCTTTTTCTTCCTGAACTTATCAGACCTACCCTGTCTGCTGCCTTAAACCTAGCACTTGCAAATTGCTGGCTGCTTTACCACTGTTTGTTGCCTTTATTATTTATTTATTGTTATTTATCTGTTTCCCCTCTGCTTTGCACTTTCCACTTCTCCCTCCTTCCATGCACTTTTCCCCTCCCCCTCTCCCATGCACTTGCACGTTCTCAATGTCACTGGGCCTAGTAAGATCGCCGTTTTATTCTCCCCTGTTCCCCTCCCTTGCCTTGTCGCGCTCTGAAACACTTGTGTACGAGCGCGATAGAAATAAAATATCAATCAATCTATCAAGAAGGGTCAACTGTGGGTTTCTTGAGAAGAGCGTGCACAAGAGAATGCATCAGAGGGTAGGGGAAGGCTCCTGAGGTGAAGGAGAGGTTGCAGAAATCAGCCAGGGCAGGAGCGAGGGTATCAATGTGTTCCTTGATGGTTTTGGAAGAACAAGGAGTATCCTGTTCTCGTGAGACTTTCATAGATGTGACTTGTTTAGCAACCTCATCAGAGGAGAAAAGAGGGAAAGGATGAGAAAGCGGGTGGGGAGGGTAGCTGTAGGAGGGCCAGAGTTCACAGAAGGAGAGGGGAGACAAGGGGGAATTAGTGTGTGTTATTATATTAGGACTCATTGAGGGGCCCTGACCACACTCACAATCTCCTGCGAATTGGCCGGTGTAGGTTAAATGCAGTGCTATTACCATATACTGTCATATTACCGCAAAGCCCAACTATGAGTTGGGTGGAAAGATGGAGGATTCACCCCCAGCAGTGTGCTGGAGATAAATCTGCTGACTTTATGCCCATTGTTGGCACAATTACCACAGAGCGATTACTGCTGCAATAATTCCACTGAAAATGCCCCATTGAGTCCTATGGACTGAAAATAAATGGGGACTTAAACCGCCACCGCCACTTTGGCAGTAAGTGGTGGTAACAGTAATTCCATTGGGCAGTATTCCAGCTGATTTACTGCCGTAATACTGCTCAACACGTAATGGCCCCCTAAGCCTTGACCGCTCTCCACTATTGACTTTGGCTAAACTCTTGGAGTCTCCCTGTTCACTATAACTATGGTGGCCTCCTGAAATCTGTCCACTAGGGTGGATTTTTTAAATCCATCTTAACACACTCTATGCAGCCAATAATATATTTGACAAAACATGGGTGGGGGGGATTACAACATTAACTACAACATGATGTGTGGCAATCCCATTATCTATTTGTCTGAAATGTTAAAACCTCAGGACTGACAACGACTGGACTACAATTAGGAATTACAAATGCACATGGTTAGAAGGCAGCTGCAATGCGATGTTCAGCCATATGAATGGGAGGCTCAGATTGGCCTTTAGGCCAATGCGTGTAATGCAAGCTCATGATTTTAGTGTGGGACTGTAATTTTTAAACCAGAGTGGACCAGTTTCATGAGTTTCTATATTAGTTTTAAACAACGTTATGAAGCAAATATGCTCTCAAAGCAACTATTTGCAACACATTTGAGCAAACACTGTCCCTTGGGTAGAACTGAAACTGTGTGCTCCGCAAAGTAACACATTTCAATTTGAGATTGTGGGCCGCATTTTCATTGGTGCCGGTTCGATTTCATGGCCGGTCCCACCCTGATGAGCACTTTGTGTGAGCATCATGAAGATTAAAAACATGGCTGATAACGCCATTTCGTGTGGCTCCACAGTGATTTGTGTTTGGCTTATCTGGACTGGCACTTTTGTTCCCTGTATCACTCCGTATCACTGAGCACATCATTTGTTCACGAGATGATGCAAGCATTAACGAAAAAACAACATTAATCACAAAACCTGTCCTGCAAAATATATTCAGTAAATAAGGCGCGAGACACGGTCATGGTGAGACTTGCACAATCTGTCCTTTTTAATTATCCAAGACTTTGGCCGCATTTAGGCAGGAAGTTTCAGCGAACAGATGTTCAGTGCTTTCTCGCAGATAATGCTGTGCAAAGGAAGTCACTGCCAGAGGGCAGCTGCACAGGAAAAACTGTAAGTGCTAGACAATTTTTCTCTTTATCACTTAATCTAAATGTCCATTTATCATTGGCCAATGTCTATATTTGGAAAATTAGCAATTTATAACACTTCTATTGCCACGTCGTAAAGGATTTATGATTCATTAAAACTCTTAGGCTGATGGTAGACCAACATTATTCAAACACGCATTGGCAATGCCAAAGGTTTTGGCGTTTACTGCTGTTCTTTGCATCTTGTATTTATAGGAGCCAGGGTGCAAGGAGGACGTGCAAAGGCAGCTCTACTGGGTGCAATGATTAAGGTAACCCGTGGATTACCAGCCCGGATAATCGACAAGCCATATTAATGTTTGGCTTTGCTTCATCAGTTATTCAACTGACCCAAAACAAAATTACCCAGAATGCAATTCGGGAAACCGTGAAATGCCAGAATTGATAGTGTCCCTATAACTTGGAATCACCTGGTAACCTTAGTTAAAGAGACTGCACCAAAAAGACCCACCACTCCGTTTCTGCCAAATTGAAGCACCTTGTGAATGCAGCCCTCAGAAACAGTCCTTGGAGAAGGCCTCTCCTGCAGGTGTTGCCACAGTCCTGCAGGGCAGCCTTGAACAGGGCCATCTTAAGCATTTTTGGGGCCCTGGGCATGGACATCTTTGGGGCCCCGCTCCACCAAACCAAAGGAATTAAGTGATCAAGAATATCTGGTGCCCCCCACCATGATCATAACCTATTGGTTGATATGCTGCCTCGCAGCATTCAAATTAAGCATGTTCACTCCCTTTTCGTCCCCTTACCCTCTCCATACTTGCTGTAATCAGAATGATAAACAAGTAGCATTTGAAGGACAACATTAGCAATCTTCGAAGAGGTTACTTCTCTTCTAGTATAGAAACAGGACACTTTTTATCAATAGCATTCAGGAAGGTATGCAGCCTGTAGTATTATCGCATGACTGTAAGTAAAAGGTGCATTTACCCAGAATAGGCAGAGAACTCACATTAGCTGCCCCAGAGAATGCAGAAGTGCTCAGGGATGGATAGAGTAGACCAATTGTAAGGGAGGATAAAGCTACACATAGTATAGCATGGATAGTGAATGCATATTAGAAGGTACTAGGAAGTTGTCTTTATCCAGGCAGACTGAGATTAGAAGTGGGACATGGTTTTCAAATAGTGTTGCCATTGAAGATCAAGGGAACAAGTGCCTGTGGTGTACAGTATATCAATGCTCACTATTATAGTGGAAGCAACCCTATAGCCAGTGAAACCATGAGTGAGGCTTTTATGAAGATCATACCCTGAGAAGGAAATCACTCTGAAGGTCTGACAATTTTGAAAGGATTAGGGACTGGCAATTCTGAGAGGTTAGGCAATACAAGATTAAATGAGATGCCCATGATCACACATTGCTTAAGGGGTGATGCTTGGATTTGTGCCAACTCTGCAATTTCTGCATTTGAACACTTTCTTTTCCAGCTCTTACCATGTACTGTCAAACAGTCTCATTTTATAAAACTGACTTGCAAAGTACACAAATCACATTTCAAAACCTGACCATTTTTAAAACCAAAATATTACAGAAGGGTGTTACGCAAAATGGGAATGATTCTAGCTTCATTCTCTCCATCATCAAGGGAAGTATATAAGTACCAGCATACCAAACGATGTGACTTGATTTAATCTAGGTATGTCTTTTGTACTTTCAAGCTTTAAATGCTTCCAAAACAATGGCTTGCGAAATTGTCATTCATAAACATGCAGAAAAACCTTTGGCTTGTATACAAAAAGCAACATTTTTTTGTGTCAAATGAGCAGACCTTAAAATATGTTTGCCCAAGGCCTACAGCATCTGGTCCACTCTCTCCTGTCCACCACTCATTCCACCCAAATGGCCTACATAAGAAGAAAGATCAAGTTATGAGCTACCTGATGCCACCAAGCATGCAAGAAGGAAAACCTCACAGAAGACATCACAGTAATGCAAGAGATATTATATGATTTGACCAGGATCACTGTATCGTCTGCTGGCAAAGCTAGGATACAAGCATAAAACCTTTGGTTCCACAGGCTTGAATTTTCATACTTATTCACCTCTTGTACAAATAGTTTATGCTAATCTTTGGAGGGGATTGCCTAGGTTTTAGAACGCCCCATCTGAACAAACCAAATTCTAGACCTTCACCATTCGAATGACATGTTAGTTTTTATAGCATCCCCTATCTGGTGCAGGAACATTGCTGATAATAGCACCTCTTATGCTGCAAAACCAAGTACATATGCAGGTAGGTTTATAAACTTCAGACATAGGAAAGTTCAGCCAGCCTTGCTGGAATGTGCTCTTCTAATCGTTCACATGAACACATAGCTCTGCAATGAGTGCTTAACACACTGAGCTAACTTCTAAACCATTGTCACACTCAATTTATCAATATGGATTTCAACTTTGGCTATTGCAATGATCAACATAATTCCCACAGGAAAGAAAGAAAGCAACAAAAGTTGTGCCACACAAACTATGTATTCCACAGTGAACTCAGAAAGCTTTACATGAGTAATTGATCAAAACAGACAGGCAATGGGTTTAGCGCCTCAGGAGCACCCCATAAAATATCCTGACATGTGCTATTTAAGTCTGGTGAACAATGGAATCTTACTTTAGATCAGGTTCCCTTGTGTAGGTCCCCCTCCAAGGTGGGGGCCCTGGGCAAGTGCCCCTTTTGCCCTCCCTTAAAAACGTCTCTGGCCTTGAAGGTCACCGTTTTATCCACATTGGCGGACGTGTCGCTGCAGAAAGCCGCCTCCAGCCTCAGGTCAGTAGCCTGCACCAGCTTGCCCATCCCAAAGAGGTAACTCTGAACGGTAACCACAATGGCAGCCCCCTGGCACTGCACAGCCGCCAGGCTCATGGTGGGCAAGGCCATGCTTTCAGCTTGGCTCCAGGCACCTGTCAGGAAGGTTCCTGGGGCAGAAGCCCGACTCCCCAGGCAACCGGTGAGGAGGAGGCTGTCCGAGAAGAGGAATCCCACCAAGGATTGTTAGGCGGAAACCTGTGCAGTTCCCTCTGGGACCACTGCAAAAGATTTAGGACTACAGGTGTTTGGCAGTAAACCCACTTGGTAGCAGTTGTACCACACAGATTCACTTGGTAGCTGTGGCTGAGCAGTCAGACTTCCCTCAAGAAGAGTTAGACAGTTTGTGGAGTATACAACATAGGGCAATTCTTCACAGTAAGACAAGCAAACACGCAACAAGGCTTCAGTGTAAAGATATAAAGGTATTTATTTATAACGACACATCTATAGAAAACACTCTGGCACTATTACGGCAAACACTTCAATTACAATTACTCTATGAAGAAAAAAAACGATCAATCCCCCTAACAATAGTTCGACAAGTCTAGGTTTTACCAGCATCACTTATTTGCAGACAGAGGTGTATGCTTCAGCCTAGATGGCACTCTAGTATTCGTTAGGACGGGAGAGAAAAATAAGCAGGTTACGAAATCAACACGGTTCCAATACTTAACGGGCAAATGCAAGGCAAGAAGACAAAAACCACAGTAGATCATCAAGTTCAGAGGCCAGGCCCACTCGGAGAGAGGCGAGGCGATATGTCCCAAAAAGTATCTTAGTGAAAATGCATTCGAGTCTTTGTAGCAAATTGTTATCGGCAGATTGGACCAGTTTAGAACAACACGCTAGAGAAAGCTTGGAGGCGACCCTATGGAGAGGCGAGGATTAAGACACCTCACTCTATCCGGCAACAAGGGAAGCCAGGCAGACACAGTACCTTGATTGTGGAGAGACAGCTCCGGCGGGGGCAGTTGTTCCTGGTGGTGGGTGCACGTCCGGTCTTTGCCAAGAGAAGAGAGGATCTCGTCGTCGAAGGAAAGTTGAAGATCGTTGCACCACCAGGGAAGAGACCAGCCGCGGAGTGCTCCGTCACAAGGCACCACCTTTTGGTCGCGGTACAGGGGTAGTGGCTATCCGGTTGCCGAGGTGCTCTGCACGGGCAATTCGACCACTGCGTCCTGAGGCGAAGAAAAAGCAAAAGGGACTGGTTGTTCCCACCAGTCAGGGGAAGAGACTCTCCGGCAGAAAGATCTCCTCTGTCGTCGGGAAGTGGTGAGTCGGTTCAGCAGGGCTCCACCGGAGGTGTCGTCGTTGCAGGTCAGCTCAGCTTTACCCTCGTCGGATTCTTAGGTCCTGTGGCGACTTCTGAAGATCCAGTCCCAAAAGCCCTGCTTTTATGCAGAAAACCCCCATTCATTCATCCTAGCTGTCAATCAACACACGCTAAGTGGTGAGCGGGGAGGCTCACCACTTGGGCCAATCACACCAGAGTGCGACCGGAGTTGGCAAGGCAACTCGGTCCAGGGTGCCTAAACCCCCTCCCACACCCCTGTGGTAACCCAGACAGAATGGCACCACTTTGGAGGGTCTCTGTACAGAAGCCCGCCAGAAGTGGAACAAAGGGCTCGACCTTTGGTTTAGGAGTCACAGAGACGAACACAGACGCCATTTTAAAAACCGAGTTCTGGCTGAAAATACCATCCGATAGACTTATTTAAGATAAGTAGAACGGTGGTATGTTAGAGACTAACGAGAAAAAAGTATCAATCTCCAACAATGGGAAGAATCCCATAGGGTTATATTCAGGGTCGAACATAACAAGTAGTTTCCACTGCCACCAGCCAAAACTCGACGAGGGGGGACGGGACAGTGCCCCCTCAAATAACAGACCCAGGAGTAATCGAATTACCCCTACTAGTACGTCCACAATAGGGTGGTTTGTACTAGTTCCGTTAGTAAATTTAGGTCTAGCCAAGCCAATGGTGACTTTACATGCCCGGGGAGACAGTAGTCAGTCCCCGGGTATGGAGTCTATGACGGAGGTCCACTAGGACTCCCCAGTGTTACGGCACGTAGGGTGCGGTGTAACACACATAGAAAAACATATGAGACCCTATGGAGTAAAAGACCCCATAGCCCATAGAACACATTGACATTCAAAGGAATTACACACATTCATGTCCAAGAGTGGGAGAAAAAGTGTCTCACTCTTGGCAGGATGGAAAAAACAAACTCCAGAAATCCAGCAAAGCTGCTGGGGGACTCACTAGGTTAGGAATTTCAGCCTAAACAGAGAATTCTCCCTAACAAGGATTCAGCCTCCAAGCACAGGAGCACTGCCCTCACCATGATCACGGCCCACCTCATAGTGAGTGACTGCGGCACAGGGACACAACGATAATGGAACCCTGCAGCTCCCTCGGATTTGCACCCGCACCTGGGTCTCACTCTGTAGTGCAGCCGCACCTGGGACTCACAAGCGTAATAGGCCACACTTGGGACTTAAGCTGGAAGATACCCGCCGCACCTGGAATTCACTCTGAATAATAGGCTAGGCCCTCCCTCGAGAGGTGCATCTATAATGCCAAGGGTTGCCCGGGGAAGTTTATGAAGGTCTGGGGGAAGTGGGCGGTACCCATGTGACTGGCTACACCCCAAGTTCTGTGCTGGAAGGGCGCAGACGGTGGCGGGGGCTGGGAACTCTGTAACCCTCAGCACTCAGTCCTCCCAACGGTACCACTTCACTCTCTCCGCTACTATACAGATGTAACAAAACAAATCTCGTATCGCAACCTGTCTTGTTTGTATGTATATATGTTTGGCCTGTTTTTCCTACAAGATCACATAATGTCTTGTTTGCATACCCTGTACTGTAAAGAAACCAATAAATAGAGTTATAAAAAAATGAATAATAGACTAGGCAGCCTGAGATTCACGCTGTATATAGGCCAACCCGGGGTCTCACACTGCTCTCCACATACGACACACTGAGGCAATACACTTCTGATTTGCCCTGACTTGTTGGCAAGGAAAGCAGCAATGGCTGCAGTAGAGAGGAGGCAGGGCGATGGGGGAGGCCTGATTGGCAGCGTCATCTCCGTCTAGCAGAGCGATCACTCCGCGCTCTAGTGTTGCAAGTCACACAGACATGTGACAGAAATCCTGATTGGTCGAAAATACGTTAATGAAGGTCCAAGAAAAATGCATGCACTTGCAGCTGCTGCCTGGATGAGCGTATGCTCTCCCTTCGTGAATCATATTTTTTTTACAGTGAATTTTGCGTAATGGTCTATTGCTGTATATGTTTTTTTTCTGTAATAATTATTTGAGGTACACACCTTATACCCTTCCTTTTGTATAACTAATGTTGAGTATCCACAAGGTACGGAGGCTGTGAATCCCCCTCCGTGGGGTTAGCTGTTGTGAGATTAGTGCTGTATATAGAGGACATATGTGAGTGGTTACAGGGATGGTACAGGGATAGCAGAGCTAGATGAAACATGTACGGCTGTCCGGGCAAACTGGTCACTCCTCATGGGGGGGTGGGTACACTAGAGCTGAATGGAGTGATCAGTCAATGAAGTGAATGGTGAAAGGTGAAATGTTCTTTGATGATTACGGTATTCAGTACCGTTCTGAAGTGTATCTTGAAGGGTGCAGTCTTATCGGATCTGGCAACTTGTTCCAGGGATATAGGACGTAGCAGTTTTTATTTCCAGTCTGAAAATGTTTTTTACAACGGTTTATATTATTATTATTTGTTTTAAGTGTAGGACATGTGCAGGCAATTTTAAATGATAGCTGTCCTGCAAATGTTTTTACATTTTTGTTTTTATTGGACATTTGTGTGGCACCTATACACAGGTGTTTCCATGCGCCACAAGACAAGATGGAGGGGCGGGGGAGCAGGGTAATCAAAAAAGTAGAACAACAAAAATGGTTATTTTGGCCTTGTGACAATCCTGCCATACAAGTGCATGAACAAGGTGGTAAGTGCAGGGGGAGTGGTTAGAGAGAGAAGTTCCAAAGTGGGGCACCCCCAAGGTTGGGGGCAGGCAAGTGCTAAGACAGTATTATATGTGTGTGAAATGTACAATACAATTGAATGATATTTTTTTTACATTGCATCTTGGATAATGGTCTCTTGCTGTATAGGTCTTTTTCTGTAATAATGATTTGAGGAACCCACCTTAACCCTATGTACAGCACTTCATATGTTCCAAGCAAGTTTTCTGATACATCTGAAAAGTTCTCCCAAGAAAATTGGTTTAGGACGATTTTCCCAAAAAGAAATTGTTGCAACGACCAAAAGTTCTAAAAATTCTACCACCAAAATTTCGAACACCAAAAGTTCAAACCTTTGGGGGTAGCATTGCAACAAAAAAAAACGGGGGCTGCAGGGTGTTCCCTGCATCACCCCTCTCTCTATACTTTATGTTATAGTGAGCGGGGGCTGCGGGGGAAACCCCTGCAGCCTTCCATTAAAAAATAAACAGGGCTGCGGAGGTGTCCCCCGCATTGCCCCGCTCACTATACTTTATGGTATAGTGAGCGGGGGCTGCGGGGGACAACCCTGCAGCCTTCCGTTAAAACAAAAAAAGAAAAGAAAAGGACCCTGCAGTGCCGGTTCCCGATCACAGAAGTGAAAGGGAACTGGCGCTGCAGGAACCAAGCGTGAAGATGAAGGTAAGTGGGGTTTGTTTATGTTGGGGGTGTGGGTAGGGGTGTGCTGAGGGTTTGGGTGGGGGAGGTGTTATGGGTGTGTTGTGTGTGTGGGTGTGAGAATGTATGTGTGTTCGCATGAGAAAGGTGCAAACTTTTGGTAGTTCGCACCTTTCTCATGCAAAGTTTTGCCCGCGGTACTTTCAGCCACGGGCAAATCACTTGGATTCAGAAAACCTCCTCCTCTCTTTCTCCCCTCTTTCGCAGGAGGAACTTCATTCATTGATCAAGTATGGTTATTTAGCAGGCACACACTCCGATCCCTGTCCTCTGGCCTTTTTCAAATTGCTTTGGGCCTCCTGATTGTTGCTGAGGTGTTCAGAATCATAATCAATGCTTCATTCAGATCAGGAGTGATTCCACTGGATTTCAAAGAAGCCTTTTGCAAAACCCGTCTGTAAAAATCAGTCTTATGCCAAACAACTTCGGGGCTGTCTCAAACAGTAAACTAGCAGACAAAGCAGCATATTCCCAGCTCATGCATTTCACAATAAACGTTTAGAATAGCGCAAGCTGGGTCTCAGACCAGGAAACAGCACATAATCCGTTCTGTTATCAATATGGGTCAAGCTCAAATTGATAGCAGACCAAGAAGGTACAGGGGCCTTGATCCTTCTAGACCTATTGGCAGTATTCACCCTGGTAGACAACAACATCCTGAAAACGAACTTACTCAGCCTTGGGCTGAAGGACAGCACCCTTGACTGGATAATGTCCTTCCTCACTGGCAGATCCCCTGTCTTTAACCTTTATCTTTCTCCTCTTCTGGCCTTCATAAGAAAACTCAATCTGCTAGTTCACAACTACACAGACAACATCCAGGTAATCCTAACACTCCCAAATAATGCACCTACCTCCATTGGCATTGTAAATTGAATTAAAAAGATTCATGACTGGATGGCTCAGAATCAGCTACTAAATGGAAATCGTACACTCAGGCAATGCAGCATTATTCTCGAATCTTAGAGCAAACCTTCTAAATTCAGCCATCACACTTTCCCCATCTCCTCATGTCAAGAACATAGGCATAATCATCATAATGGAATCAGCTCTCACTTTAGGCAAACAAATACCTGCAGTAGCTAGACAAGCATTTGGGCATCTAGACATCTTGGAGAAATTCTTCCCAGAAATATACTGCAGAAATATACTGCCATCCTTGAAATCATCATTTCAAGGCTGGACTATGCTAACAATCTGTATTTGGGTGATCCAGGTTTCCTCCTAGCCATGCTTCAATGAGTCCGAAATGCAGCCACATAAATGATTCTACGCATCAGATTCAGAGACCACACATCACCAGTCCGTATCTTACTTCACTGGCTTCCACTTGGAAGAAGAATTTAATTCAAAACTCTTTGTATTGTCTTCAAGGCAAAACTGGAACCTGAATTTCTGAGAAAAAAAACTCAAGACACAACCTTAGATCATCATAACAACTCTCATTTGTGATTCACTGTTTCTCCGAAAAGAAATGATGAAGATTATCGTTTTCTGCCCTGGCCCACAAACTGTGGAATTCTAGCCCTCCCAGCATCAGGGCCATATCTACATACAAAAGATTAAGAAAAGAAATCCAAACTTGGCTTTTTGCTTACTAAGGGGACACACAGGGATCTTGCCTAAAACATGCCACTTTACAAACCTTTCCAGGACAACTATCTTTAACTGTTAATTCCTGACCACAAATTGTTTATAGTAATACCTTAACCTTCCAATTACTCTCACAAACATAAATCATTACATGGTCTTACTCCACAACAAGTTTGGATCAGCAGTTTTTGCCATCTTTAACAATGCCTTATTTTGCATGATGTGTGCCACCCACATTTTGTAATAAAAAATGACAACTCTTCTAAACAAATGTTGGGATTTGATCTACTTGGGCATAACGCTATATCCATTACTCAGCTGGGGGATCCATAGAAGAGTGCACATTTCAGCAACCAGAAAGTCCTACAAATGGCTCTCTATACAAGAAAAAATGGACTTAAAAACCATCTGCCTTACTTTCAAAGCTTTGAATCACCATGCCTCACCATATCTTTCAGCCAAATTCACCTTGAAAATGTCTACCAGAATCACAAGATCCACTAACACATCCAGCCTGGTAGTGCCCAGGTACAACATTCCACAATCGCCCCTACACACTAGAAGGCCACACAACATGGAGACCACCACACCCACCAATCTCCTATACATCCCTCCAACACCTTTCCTCCCACCCCTTTTCACTTCAGCCCACCCTCAATGTAAGGCCCTCGACATAATCACTACCTCACCCCCCAGACCCACGGGGACCAAAAACAACCTACAAACCCTCCCCCACAGCACCACCATATCCACCACACGTCCCAGACCTGTTAACACTAGAAACAAGCTCCTTGGGCCTGGCTCACGCTCTGCCCACCCGACCACCTTACTCAAGCCCACAGGCATCTCTCTTCTCTCAGCCTCATCTGCATCGTCCGACACTACCACTCACCACTCACAGCCCACCATTAGGACCACAGCCACACCTGCTATTATCAAAACTCTACCTACACCACTACTACTGCTAACAATAACCACCACCGACAAATAAAACTCCTATACCTGTGGAACCCCCCACCTACAATGTGCACTCATCAATGCCAGATCCCTTCCATCTCACGCCACCGAAATATATGATCTCATAACCAATCTCGACCTAGATATCATGGCCATCACTGAGTCTTGGCTCCACCAAGCCGCCGGACCAGCCATTTCTATAGCACTCCCGCTAGGACACTCAATATATAGACAAGATAGAGCCCTAACCAAAGGTAGAGGCGTAGCCCTCATAGTTAAAGACCACCTATCCATAAGAGAAACCGTATCACACCTCGGAGAGAACACTGACTGTCTCACTGTAAAGATCGCCACCTCAGCCAACACTACCATCACCATCCACCTAGTCTACCGGCCTACAGGCCCCGTAGCCGACTTTCATGACAACCTCATGCATCTCCTAAGTGACAACCTCAAAACATCCTCCAAAACACTCCTCCTAGGTGACCTCAACCTGGGCCTCAACGATTTCAAGGACAAACCAGCCAAAGCCTTAGCCCAAGCTCTCCTTGAGCTTGGGTTCCTGCAAAGAAACATCATACCTACACACTGCAAAGGTCACACCCTTGATTGGGTAGCTGAGCTCCAACACTCCTATCCCCTGGTCTGACCACCACCTCATCCATTTCTTCATCCCCATTTGCACTAACACACCCAAAAATTCTTCAATCATACCACAGGCACTAGCTAGAAGTGCCCGAAGCCTAACTAAAGAGAACATCCTCCCTTTCCTAGACATACCGTCCATCCATCGCCCCACCTCCGCAGACCCCACTGTACTCGCAGCTACATACAACTCCATTATGGAATCTGCCATTGAAGCCATTGCATCCCTCCAGAACAAAAAAGATAAAAAAATAAAACACAACAACACCTGGTTCACCACTGAACTCAAGGAACTCCGAACCTTAAAACGGAGAGCTCTAAAGACTTAGCAAGCATCCCCACAAGACACCACGCTATTATCCTTCAAAGCCATTGCCGCTAGGTATAAAAAAGCTATATTAACCGCCAAATCCTCCTCCTACAACAACAGAATTTCCAACGCCACATCTGAAGCCAAATAACTCTTCGCCATCTATAGAGATCTTTCCAGCACAGCCACCAAATCCTTAGAAATCACCAAAGATGCTGCATGGTGCACCAGTGTGCAAACAGCATTAATACGCAAAATCGAGCTCCTGCAGGGTAAGATCATGGAACATCCTAAAAACCTCTCCAAACACATCAATCTCACATCCTGCCCGGAAAGCAAGATCAACCAGAAAAACAAAATAAAACAATTTTCCTTCAGGGAAGTCACTTTACCAAAATTAATAGAAATAGTCAAAAGAATCAAACCTTCCAACTTCAAAGGCGATGCCTGTCCGGCTAAACTAGTCAAAGAATGCTCCGAAACACTAGCCACATTTCTCAAAACCTTCATCAATGCCTCCTTCAACTCAAACACAGTCCCAGACTGCCTAAAAGAAGCCTGGGTACGTCCGCTACTGAAATAACCCACACTAGATCCTGAATTAGCTACCAACTACAGGCCCATCACCACTGTACCGTTTCTGCTAAAGATTCTGAATAAGGTGGCTTACACACAAATACAGCAATTCCTAGAAGAAAATAAAATACTAGGCAAAAGGCAATCTGGATTCCAGCCCGGCCATGGAACAGAATCCGCTTTACTAGATTTAAAAATACAACTTAGAGATACCATGGACAAAGGCAAACCAGCACTTCTCCTTCTATTAAACCTGTCCGCTGCCTTAGACCTCGTCGCCCACGATATTCTAGGCAAGCAACGAAAAAACGCTGCCCACTTCTCACCAGAAGCCACAGCCTGGATTGACTCGTTCCTTCATGGTAGACTCATGACAGTGTTCTCTGACTCTGCCTCTGCCCCACCTACCACCACACACTGCGGAGTGCCTCAAGGCTCCTGCATGGCCCCCACTCTTTATAACATTTTCACTCTTCTACTGTTTAATGATTTGGATAGTCACAACATAGCCTACACCAACTATGCTGACGTCACACAAGTCCTAATCCCTCTCACTGGCATCTACAAACAAGATGCAGCAACCCTTACAAACATCTACACTGCAATCGAAACATGGATGGCAGCAAACGGACTTTGTCTCAACGGAGATAAAACTGAGATCCTTGTTGTAGGCACCAAAGAAATACTAAACAAACTCTATCCACAATACAACACCTTTAATATCGATAACACCACAATTACAGTATCCTCAGCAGTAAAAACACTAGGGGTATACCTCGACTCCTCACTCTCTATGACCCGACAGGTTAATGCCATAGCCTCCTCCACAGCACTCACCACAAAAATCATCAACACAGTCAGACTTTTCTTATCTACGCAAAACTGCCTATCCATTGCTAGAGCCACTGTCGGTACCAAACTTGATTACTGCAACGCCCTCTTCCTGGGCACCTCTTCAAAAAACGTACACAAATTACAAGTGATACAGAACAACGCCCTGAGAGCTGCACTAAGTATCCCCAAAAGGGAACACATATCCCAAGCAAGAAAAGACGCACACTGGCTCCCAGTTAAAGAGCGCATTCTCTTCAAAACACTGGCCATTACACACAAGTGTCTTTCACTCAATGCTCCTCCCTACCTCTCGGAAAGGATTATACCCTGCACATCCTCCAGACCCACCAGATCTCACCTCACCAACCAGATCTACATACCCTCTTTCAAAAGTGCCAAAGCTGGTGGCACCAGCTTCCACCACTTAGCACCAAAAAACTGGAACGCCCTCCCCACTTCCCTGAGAAATGAAAAATCATGCACTGTATTCAGAAAAAAACTCAAAACTAAACTGTTTAACTAATACTCTGCACTACTCTTGCCAAACCAAGCCACTGTTCCACTGTAACCTTGTAAGGAACTTGTAAGCTTGCCCTCACGCATGCAACTTTGTATGCAATCTAAGTATGAAAGCGTCTAAGCACTCTGTAACAAGCACTATGATGCCCAAGGTCCGCCCGGTGCTATACAAAAATAAATAAATAAAATAAATAAACAACCGAAAAATAGCAGGCGGTACAAGTTCCCAGGTTCTAGCCGCCCAGTTATGGAATACTCTTTCAAAACCATTCAAACCTTTGAAAAATTCAGAAGTCACGTATGGATACTGAACAACAACTAACTGATTTTGCACCTGACACCACTCTGTATTATGTTTCTGTATTATTATCTGTACTCTGCCTTTTACAACTGTAACATGTAACCACTGTATAATTGTATCATGTAACCACATCCTCTCCTAAAGCGCCCAGATACCTCTGGGTCAGGTGCGCTATATAAATAAACAAACAAACAAAAAAACATAGTTACTTTCAACTTGTACTTTTCTTCTGATAATTGTCTCTTCTTGACCCATAAATTACAACACTACGTCTCTACTGACTGGCACCTCTGAATCACAAGCACTAACACACATAACCTATACTAATTCCCAGCACAGACTGAAAGCTACAATTAGCAGAATGAGATGCGGCTCCCTGCATCCCAACCTCCCAATTATTCCCTCATGATCCCAATACCCAACATTTTCTTTAAGATTAAGCACATTCGCAATGCACCAGTGCTTTTCAAATCCTTAACTCAGAGATAACTGGAAACCTTATGGCAGAACTCTATCTTATAACCTCTTCAACTCTCCCATTCTCCTTCTGTTTTCGAAACGCATTAATCTCTAACACACCCAACACGTGTGGCTTCATTACAAATTTGGTGGTATTTTGGCAGTAAATCCACTGAAATACCAATGCAGTTACTGCTACTTGGACCGCTGGATTATGGCGGTGGTGATGGTGTTAGTCCCCATTTATTGGAGTCCATGTTTGGGTGGTAAGGTGGAGGAATTGTTTGGTAATGCAGCAATAATTCAGTTTTAACTTCATTACCACTGCCTTACCACCGTATTTGGCCACACTGCCAAACTCATAATGAGGCCTTTGGTGATTTTTTATTTATTAAGCTTGGCAAAACCAGTGGTCTATCTGTATTCGGCCGGTTAATACCCAATGACCTAATGAAAGCCCCCAAAATACTAGTTTCTTCTTAAGCACCTCTCAAGTCTATGACACAACCAATCACTAACTCAATTTAGCGTCGAGATTTAACTGACCTAGAGCATGTCATCACCATAAATAAAACTATACATAACCTTCTCACGTTCCTCCTATAATAACCTTCAGTGATAGCACACATACCCATAAAATCTTCAACCATGTACACCCACCCTCTTCCCTTTGTGTACTGCCATTCTGTACATGATTCCTATCATCACTTCCCTCTTTTCTCCTCATTCTCCCTAGTCCTTGCCTATTATATTACTATCTGCTCCATCTCTAACTCCATTTCAACTGTTCTGAAATGTCAAGGCCTAACAACAACTGGGCGGGGTCTCAATGCAGCTAATTTTCAGGCAAGGCTTAGATGCCATAAGACCACTATGGTGGTGAAGTGTGCAGTACACAATTTGGTTAACATAACATTTATAACATTAAATAAACATAGATATGGATGACAAACTGTAACTTGTGCTGAGGCAACTGTGTGCTGTTGAAGTATTCTCCTCCCCTTGAAATGCAAGTGACAGTGCCAGTGGGTAGACAGATGAACGTTTAGGGACAGTGTTTACTTAATGCATTGCATTCAAAGGCCCCATGACTTCAGGGCACACAATGTATTTGGTTGCAGAATCAAAGCCCAATCCATTGACGTACTTGGGTCAGAGAATCTTTTACTTCAGCAAACTGCAGGAGTTGAGTGAACCATGGAAAAAAGTAATCATGTTGTTGGAGAAGTCTGTGTGGTGGAGTTACTGTATAGAAGCTGGTAGAAAGAGAAAAGGGCATTTGTCATCTCGAGGAGACTGAAAAATTGAAAGTCTGCATTTGGTGTGATTGTACTGCCTGAGTTTACACAGGTTCCTGCTATCAATGTTCGCCTAAGATGTATCTTACAGGGCAATGGATACTGGGTAAATGTAAATGTACTAGTTTGCCCAAGTCTGCTTCAGTCTGTTTTAAGTACCTGAGCATCATGGATAACGGCAACAGCTCGAGTGGGTTCTGGAAAACGTGGCCAACTGCTCCAGAGAAGCCACTAGTTGGGTAGTCTCTTTCTTGTCAGAGAGGAAATTTAAAATCCATTGGGGGGAACATTTTTCAAGCAAAACGCCCATTAGTTGTGGCATTCCGCAGGGTGTCAGTCTATCCCCGCTCTTATGCAATCTCTAACTGAGGTGTCTCTGGATAGTTCTTGAAAACATCGCAGCTTATTTCACGAACTATGCAGATGACACCCAGTTAGTGGTGGAATTAAGTTGTTAATACACCAGTGACAGTACCTGAGTAGTGGCCATATACAACGCCATCGAAGCCTGGATGCAAAGCACCTGGATGTGTTTAAACGGAAGCAAAACAGAGATGATGATTTTTGGCTCTCTGCAAGCTTGCGCAAAGTTAAGCCCAGAGTAGAAGTCTTTTACCATCAAAGACTCCCTTATCCCTGTGAGTGAGAAAGTGACTCTTTTTAGAAGTGTCTATGGGCGCTGAATCACAGGATATGTACTTAACCAAGAACTGCTAGTACTACCTTTGTCTCCTGAAATCCACCCGACCCTACCTGAGTGAGGAAAGCTGCGCAATTATCGCCAGAGCTACAATATCTCAGCTATATTATGGCAACGCACTGCTGCTAGGTGCAAGCAAGGGTTGTTTAGCCAAGTGCAAGGCCATTCAAAACAATGTAGTCAGAATAGTAAAAAGAAAAACTAGGAGAGAACACATCACTGCCGACAGAATGGCTCCCCACTTGCTAATGGTTGAAGATGGGATCAACTTTAAGACCATGACAATAGGGCATAGATGCCTCTGCAGCTGGGTACCGGCGTACCTAAAAGAATGGATCACACCGCATGTACCCAGGCTACCACTAAAATCAGAAGCACAGGGTCGGATCACATTTCCTGAGAAAGCCACCCAAAAATGGAATAGCCTACCAATACAGCTAAGACACAAATTGAAATACACAACATTTAGAAAAACATTGAAAACACACTTATTTAAGTGAAGCCGCTTAGCCAGCTAGTCAGCCTCTCTTATTAGGCAGTTCATTGTCTTGTTTTTACATGTATGTCCTTTGTCTTCATGAGTGCGCCCCGATGCCTGTGGGCTTTCGTCGCAATATAAACCAATAATAAATACAAGACATGTAACTTGGCTATATTCATGATTTCTCCTGCACCTCTATTTGTTTGGGTTGAATGGCAGTAGGGGATCTGTAAGTTGTTGAAGGAGGAGGTACGTAGTGTAGAATCAGAGGAGGGGGAACAATGTTCAATATGTTTTTTCAGCTGGGTAAAGTGAGAATAAGGGGCTGGAGAGCAGTGGTTTTTACTGGCCTCCACCGTTTTAAAAGTAGCCCAATATATTAAGGGAATAATGGGACTGTGTGGAAACCCCCTCCCTTGAGCTGCAAAGAAAGTCTTGTTTGCGCTGGCTCATGTGAAATGGAAGACGCACAACTATCATTAGCCTATTGGTAGTGCAGCTCAAAAGACCTTCTTAATATCATGCAGTGATTGGGTGAACATTTCCATGAAGGTAGCAACATGGATCAAAGGCATGCCTGTTAAGACTGCATAGCCCACAATGCAGAGTGTTTTCCTAAATATAATGTTTTAAATTATTTTTTTAAAGTCTTGAACCTAGGTCTGCCAGAGTTCAAGGACCAGCATTCAACCACTACGCCACAATGGCTTAGTGCTTCATGGTGCATACATTTCATAGTTAGCCTACAATGTAATATGTCCAATTGTAAAAGGCTAAATATGAAACTTGTGAGAATCCAAACAATAATATCATTGAAGCATAATGGTTAAGTGTTACAAAGGCAACGTTCAGCAGAAATGTGTTTTATAATGTTGCACAGAGATGGTCTAATACATGTGCCATTATTTTTTTATACTGTTGCAGTAAATAAATGTGTTTCATGTTTAATAGATTTTCAATTCTGCAAACAATGGTATAATACATGTCCCGTCCTGTTTTGTAATGTTGCAATAAATACATGTTTTTCACGTTTAATCCATATTACAAAATGAAAATTACCTACAGGTTCATACCAATTGCGACCCCTCACATCAAAAAGTCCTTGTCCCGAGAGGTACAAAATGCAAAGTGCCTACAGGTTCATGCCATGCCAATTGGGACCTCTAGCGCCAAAACAATCTTGCGACACGAGGTCCCTGTGCCCAACTGGCTGAGCCTAACTAGGTTCACCCAAACGGGATATGTGGTGAAAGGGTTGCGCTATAACATTGTGCGCCTAAGTGGCCGCACCAAAATGTCCCGTCCCATGCTCTAAGCCCCTTGTTTTATGGCTGGTCTCTTGTTGACTGTTGTGATACATCAGCCAACCTCAACTAACCACATTTAAGCAGCACGGAAACAAGAAATAAATGACCTGCTGCAAGAATAACATATGCCCAGGTACTTTTGCACCCATAGCAAAAATCAAAAGCTAGCATCCATTAATATATGCACAGTACTGTTTTGCCACAGAGTGAGTAAGGGTCCGGCAGCCTCAGGCCATGTTGTTCCAAGTGTTCTTGTAACTTTGTCTCACTTATTAGGCACAATGGCCTGCGGGGGTAGCCTTTTCCTCACTTTGAAGCTAAGCAGCGTCGGTCCTGATTATTGCATGGATGGGGACCCGGGTCACCAGTGATTCGTCACCCTCGAATTTACTGTAGCATTAAAAATGTCTATTTACTGTGTTATGTATAAAAGGATTGCAGGCTTTGAGAACTCCCAATGTTTGAAGTTCATTCCCTGTGCGATAAAAAAAAATTCTGCGGAGCACAAACTTTGGTTAAGCAGGGTGCTAGAAGCCCCATGTTTTATGGCTGTTCTCTTGGAGACTGTTGTCATACATTGCACAACCCCAACTAACCGCATTTAAGCATCATGTAAAAGCGGGAAAAATTGACCAGCTGCAAAAAAAACATATGCCAAGGTACTTTTCCCCCAGGGCAACCCTATGCAATGCTCTCTTCATAAATACTCTCCTTCTCGAACCCTCCGCTCATCTTCCTCCAACTCTCTGTGGATGAGCCACTTCTCCATGCAGAAACTTGGGGGGAGATCTTTATCCACTGCAGGTACTTCCCTCTGGAACAGCCTCCCTGCCTCTCTTCGTCTTAAGTCTGATCTGCTTAAGTTCCAGAAATTCCTCAAAACTTTCCTCTTCGCCTCCTCCTTCTCTCCCCCTCTCACCTGCTAACCACCTCGCTCCGCTCTCTCGCTCTCTCTCCTCTACCTCTTCTTAGTTCCACTGACTGGCTGCTTGGTGTACCTTCAGAGTCTCACAGGTCCCAAGCTTCCTCGCCAGTATCCTGCACTTGCCCCCAGGCCTTGCTCTTGCCACAGATGGGGAGTAGGTGCAAGTGGATCTAGGTCACCTGGCCTAAGCCCCGCCCACCTGGTTCCTTCCTGCCTGCCACTCTTTTTCACCACTTAGGAAGCCCCGCCCAACTAGTGCCTTCCTGCTTGCCGCTCTTTTTCACCACTTAGCAAGCCCCGCCCACCCGGTGCCTTCCTGCTTCCCACTCTTTTTCACCACTTAGCAAGCCACGCCCACCTGGTACCTGGTTCCTTCCTGCTTGCCGCTCTGTTTCCCTACTTAAGGAGCCGTCCAGCTTCTTTTCCTTTGCAGATGGGGAGCAGGTGCAAGTGGATCTAGGTCACCTAGCCTAAGCCCCGCCCACCTGGTACCTTGCTGCCTACTGCTATTTTTCACCAATTAGCAAGCCCCGCCGACCTGGTGCCTTCCTTCACCATCACTGTCTTGTGGCCAATGCTGGATTTGACTTTTATGGACTTCATTCATTCACGGTGCGTCACTCTTTCTCAACTCTCATGCAGGACTTCCTTTGCATCTTGTACTCATGGTGGCCCTGAATCATGCTGTTCCCATCTTCATCTTGTATCCTGGCTTGCAACATTATGTGTTACTACTGACTTCTGCAATTGTATTCGCTCTCCACTCTTGCTTCTCCACTCTTTTTGACTGCTTACTCTCTTTTCTCTCCTCCTTTCCCTTCTCCCTTTTCCTATCTCCTCCCCTTACTTTCTTCTATGCACTTACTCTATCAGAATTGTCCCTGGACCTAATCTGATTGCAACTTCGCTGTTTCCTCCACCCTCCCATTACTGTTTTTTTCCTCCCCACAGCCCTTCCAGCACTATCTGAAATGTCATCGGGCCTAGTATGATAGTCGCTTGTTTTGTTCCTCCCCTCCCTTTCTGCACCCATCTCCCTCACCTTTTGTTTTTCTCCGGCTGTACCAGAAATGTCGTCAGGCCTAGTACGGTAGTCTCCTGTCTGTTTCCATTTCCTTCCCACTCCCCCTCCCTTCCTTATCTATGTCTTAGCTCTTGCGCTATCTGAAATGTCGTCAGGTCGAGTACGATAGTTAATTTCACATCCTTACTGTTCATGGCCTGTAAGAATGTGGTTGTATTTTCCCTTGTTCCCTCCCTTGCCTTGAAGCGCTTTGAAACACATTGTGTATAGGCGCTATATAAATAAACTATCATATCATATCACAGCACTACTGCACTTACGTTACGACCCATGAGAGTGATATGTCTCTGCACTTAACCATGTTCTGACAGGACGGGGGGCACTTGATCCCTATACCCCCCACGCACTCCTGTTCTGTGCACCTGCATGATCTGAATGTACTATGCCGAGTAAGATTGTTTGACTTGTCTTCCTTATATCTCCCACTGCCATGCATGGTTGAGCTTTGAAACAATTGTGCATAAGTGCTTAACAAATAAACAATCAATCAATCAATCAATAGCAGAAATCAAAAGCGGCACCCATGAATATATGCACAGCAAGTGAACATATATCTTAAAGTGAAATATGCAAATGTAGTTCAATAGACCTACTCCTTGGACGAAAGTGCACAAGACAAAATAGCATTGGACATTTGAAAAAAGTAATGAACAACAGAGAATGTACCTGAAAAAGGAAATGTTCCAATAAATATGCTGACAAAGTATAAAAGTTGCTTACCTTTTAAACCCTGCAATCTGTCGTGAAATATTCCCTGGAAAACTAAATCCCAATACGAAACAAGTGCTTGTGGTCTTGTAAGTAAGTGTCTGCACTGGAAACATGACATGCTGAGTAAAATCCAGGTAGCCAAATCTGTGACCTGCACCAGTGTCCAGGATTGCAAATTTTCTTGGCACATTGTGGGCAAGCACTCATGATTTACTTGCCTTCTTATCATTTCCTCTCCTCACGCTCATGTCTAGCTTTCAACAATACTCTGCTTTATAAAGCGAACTTGAAAAGTACACATACCATAGTGTTAATCAAATATATAAATCCTTATAGATTTATGTTAGGCAGAAAGTGTACAATTGTGGCATGATTTCCCCCATCTTGACTGTGAGACTACAACTACCAGAATGCAATTCATCAAAAGGCAAAAAAAATAGTTTCTGAGTGCTAGACTTGTAAGATATAAGAATAGCATTGTTTAAAAAAAATGAATGCGGATGCTGTGTGTGTTGAGATATTTAAAACTTGACTGCCTCTCATCCATGCAGTAACCAGGACCGACCCTGCTTAGTTTCAATGCAAGCAAGGGTCCAGCCACGTTAGGCCATGTTTCTCTATGTGGTCTTGTAATTTGGGCTCATTTACTAGGCAACATGGCCTTAGGGGGCTGAGCCCTTCCTTGCTTTGAAGCTCAGTTACGGTTGAGATGGGAAACCCAACTTTGCTGTCAAAATATTGTTTTTTATTATTGACGGAGACTACAAATAACGGAATGCAATTCAGCAAAAAGCAAACATAGGGCCTCATTCCGAGTTAGGCGCAAAGGTGCCGGTAAACACTTTGCGCCCTATTCCGAGGTCCCTTAGCGGGTCCCTCCCTTAAAGCCTGGTCTTACCAGGCGTTGTGGACAGCACCCGTTAAGGGACTTCAGAGCTAACAACGGTACCGCAATTTGCGGTACCATTATTTGCTACTTCCCCATTCCCATTCCCCATTCCCATTGAGCCCTATGTTCCCCTTTCACCAAACCGGAGTCGGAACCGATATGGGAGGTAGTCATGGCGCAAACTACCATACTACCACCATACTCAGAATGAGGCCTAAGGACTGACAGTAGAACGGTTTTAAAAATAAAATATTTTGGCTGCCCTTTCATGCAGTAACTAGGACTGAAAGGCTGAACTTCAAAAGCGGGGAAAGGGCCGGTGCGTTTCTCTAAGCAATCTTGTAAGTTTGGCTCATTTATCGGGAAACATAGCCTGAGGAGGCTGGCCCCTTGCTCACTTTGAAGCTGAGCAGGGTCTGTTCTGGTTCTGGTTACTGCATGAATGGGACACCTAGATGCCAATCGTCCATGGCCAGTAATTTTTTTCCCCCAACGTCACTATAGCTGTAAACATATCTGTAAAGAAAAAATGTAACCATGCATACTGAACTACACGTACCCTCGGCTATCCATAGTTCTTTATAGCCTTGAACATAGCTGTGAATATCATCAAAACAGGCAAAAGAAAAATGCTTTCCAGGCCCTCACCATGTGCACCCTTCATATGCGCCTGCTCCCCCCATGGTCTCCTCACCTCCCTGCTCTCTCCTTTCCCCCCACAACACACACCGTTTTTGTCACGCAGTTTGCTTTGAGATGTCGGCTATTCGAAGCAATAGCAGAGGATACAGATAGCTTTGTGTTGCAAACCTAGTCTCTAGACCCCCTCCAACGCCACTTTGTGCCCTGTAGCCATCCCCTCCTCTAGCCTGATGGCATTTGCATGTTTTTCTACCGGCAAATAGCTTTCTTCCTGAATTTCATCTACCCACATCCTCGCATATAGGCATGGATATCTCTTGCATCGAGAGAAAAACAAGATGCCGTTTGTTTCATTTCTAAAAAAAAACGGTTTCAGGGAAATCCCCTATTTTTGAGAAGGGGCACCCCTTCTTCATCAAATATTGAAATAACTACTGCATGGAATAACCCCAAACAACGCATGCATCATGGGTTAATGCTTTGTGCCCAAGTTGTTTTGGACCTGGCCCAAATTGGTCCAGCAGTTTGGGCAGTGCATATTGCCAAAAATGTACCATCTTTACGAAACTTGGCAGTCAGACGGACCCCTGGGTGTTTAAACACTTTTGAAATTTCGGCCAAAACCATTCCTCGAATCAAAAGTAATTAACAATAGAATTTTGAGGGGTTTTTATGGGAGTCGGACACACCTTAACCATAGGGCGGCTATCGCAGCTCTATAATATATATATACATATATTTTAATATATATGTATATAAATATATATAAATATTTATTACATGGCCTGCGGTAGCAGCAGTGTAGCTATGGTTAAATTGCTCAACTCATTGGAAGAGCACTTATTGGGCCTCATTACACGTTAGGCGGTGGACCAAGGTGCTACTAGCACCTTGGTCCATGCCGGTAAATTACCGGCACCGCCTTTGAAGAAAGGGGAATTACCGCCTAATTCCGAGGTTGTGAAGGCGGTAATTCCGCCTTCTTTCATTGCCCCTCCCCATTCCCATTTTGCCCAATAGGGGTCTATGGGAATGGGGAAGGCGCTAATAACGGTACCGCAAATTGCGGTACTGTAATTAGCACCTTGGTCCCTTTGCGGGTTGGTTTTTAACGCCTGCAAAAAGCAGGCGTTAAAGTCTCCAACCCGCAAAGGGACCTCGTAGTGAGGCGGTAAGGGTTTACCGGTACCGGCAAAATACCAGTACCGGTAAACCCTTACCGCCTACCGTGTAATGAGGCCCATTGTGCGACTTATTACTTCGCTCCCCATGGACAAATTCTCACCAAACTTCGCAGAAAAAGTATATCGGGTGCTCTGATTTCTTTTGGGAAGTTTGGCGAGGTTTCGTTCGGGGTGGCCAAAGTTATATGAGGGGGTCCAAAAACATTTTTTTTTCCATAGACTGAATGGACAAAAACTTTGCGCACGCGCACAGGTCAAACCGTTGGATGGATTTTCATGAAATTTGCAGCAGGAGTGGCGGCTTGGTCCCAACAGCATGCTTTTGTACATGTTGTGATAATCAGTCCTGTACTTTTAAAAAAATTATGTGAAATGTACCTCTCAAAAATTAGTGATATCTGGCTCCACTCCGTGGTCCTATTTCCCTGTTCGCTCCACGGCCACAAGTCTGATTGGGCCCGGTGGTTGGCTGGAGGGAAGCGTGATGTGCGTCATAATTTTCAGTAATTCTGCCATGTTGTATCCAAGGACAGTGCGGCGCCGAAAGGGGCATCAATACATGCTTTGCAGCATCTGGTGGTGGGAAGAGGGAATGGAAAGGGTGGGGGAGTGAGAAGTGGATCATCTGATATATTTCATTAAGTTGGAGAAGACGGTAGTGTGGCAGCAGTATCAGTGCATACTGCGGCAATTCACGGGTATGTTCTTAGGCGAGTACCTTGTGCAGTGTATGTGGGTAGCCTTTGGTTGGTTACGGCTGCATAGGCAACCTCTTTCTGTTGTTACTACTGGCAGGCTCCAGTGCAGATGGTGAGTGCATAGCACATGACATGAGCATTGTTACATAGGATGTAGTATGCTTTGTTGTGTGTGGTACGCTCCAAGTGCCTTGGATGCATGGCAGCAGCCTTTGGATGCATTGCTACATGCCTTGCATCAAAAAGTATGTGCATTGGTAGCAAGTAGGTTTCACATTGTTGCCTTGGGTGTGTGGTTTGGCAGCATTGTACACATTGTTGGTTGGTACTGGCAGACTCAATTGCAGGTGGTGAGTGCATAGCACATGACATGAGCATTTTTACATAGGGTGTAGTATGCTTTGTTGTGTGCGGTATGCTGATAGTGCCTTGGATGCATGGCTGCAGGTCTTGGATGCATGGCTACGGGCCTTGGATGCATGGCTGCAGGCCCTTCATCAAAAAGTATGTCCATTGGTTGCAAGTATGTTTCACATTGTTGCCATGGTGTGTGGTTTGTCAGCATTGTACACATTGATGGTTGCATGGCTGTGGTGATTGTTATCACAATCTCCAGTTTTGGCTACATGGCTGGAGATGGTGTAGTGAACAGTCCTGCAGTCTGTCCACTGGGTGAAGTGTTGAAATACTATGTGTATAGAAGTGTATAGGGTTTCGGTGGATGGTGTATGTGGTTGGGTTGTCGCCATTGTGCAGATTACTCAGTACTGAACTGTATTATGCTGTTGTGGTTCTTTGTAGCCAGTAGAGTGTTGGGGCCAGAGGCAATGTTATGAAGATTGTGTGGTTAGGTTGGAAGTAGTAAAATGCTATGTGCATGGAAGTTGGTAGGGGTGCCAGAGGCTGTGTTATGTTTGTGGATTATGGTACCTGGTTACATGTTTGCATGCATGGCTGCATTATGTTGTGCGGGTTTGGTAGGACTGCTGGTGCCTGTGTTATGCTTTTTGGGTTGTGGTGCCTGGTCACATGCTGGTATGCATAGCTGCATTACGCAGCGTTAGGTGTGGTCAAGGCCTAGGCTCTTGGTTGCATGGCTGAAGGCCATTGACTGTAGACAATGCCCGCACAAGAGTGGGCCTTGGCCACACCCACCTCAACCTAATGCAGCCATGCATGCCAACAATATTATACTGGTGTATGGATGCCACAAGTATGTTTATGGAGTCATTTTTTTTCACCTTCGCTCCTTTGGGTAACTTGTATAACGATACGTTGCTGCTTCGTCCACAGTTGCAACTGTGCATCTCTCCGAAGGGGATAACCTTTATATAATGCTTGTGGAGGACATTTTAGACTTGCTGGAGCAATATAAGTGAGCTGTTAAGTGTAGGTTACAGTACTTGTTCCACATTAGGGAGCAATATGCCGCTACTTGCGTTTGCTGTGGTTAGCCCCTGAAGAGACCCTTAGTTTAGGCAGTACTGTAAACTATTGCAACATGAAAGGAGTTGCTCTGCATCACACTTTTAAAATATGCAAAATGTACACAGCCACCCACAAATAGTTGGGGTTACGTAAAAACTATTTTTACCTACATGGAGAGAAGCTACTACCTTCCACATGATGCAATGAATGTACAGCTGCTACAGTATATCAATGTACATTTACGGGCCCTATCTGCTATCTCTATGAGTCTTACTACTGAATGGTGTTGGTTGTCAGACTGTGTGTGCACGATGGCTGCGCATACTTGGGTGGTATGGCCATCTTACACACTGTATTGCCTTTTGGCAAGGACATTGCATGCCCTCTTCATCACGAAAGGAAACACATTCCTTTACAACTCCTTTACAGATGGTGCTTGATTTCCAATGTCTGCTTTAAAGTGAACTGAACTGATTGTGTTGCCTGTGTGGTAGATAATGGCCATTGGTGAGAAGGTTTTGTTGGCAAGTGGTACCTGTCAGTGTGCAGTTATTTTTGTTTCCATCTACAGAATATGTTGAAAGCATTCGTATTACGTATTGCCTATGTGATTGTATATGTAGGGTGGAACGAATACCGGAATTGCAAGGCCTAAAAAATATGGTATGGTTTGCATTTTGTGCCACTTTCTAAAATGCCATGGAATCTCAGTTAGGCGTAGATATATAGAGAAATCGTTTGATCAGGACTTGTTCTGGAATGACATGATTGTAGTGAGTACATGTATGTTGCCACATGAAAGAAGTCTCAAAGATTTCATGTATGGGTATGCTTCTGTTTCCCTATATTTGTACTAACTACATGCAAACTTTCTGTGCATCCCCTTGTCTGTTTAACGTGGCCTTACCATTCTAGCACAGTAGTACAATTCCTGTCTTAATCCTGAGAATCTACAATTGTTTGTAGGATTGTTTGCAGCACTTCTGTGCAGGAGTACTATTTGTAAACACACGTGGTGAGAGCCATTTACAGAACTGTTTTTAAACATTGCTGGCATGTCTAATACATAATTGATTGCTACATTTGCATAGTAATGCACAACACTTGTATTGCAAAATTTGAATGGACCAAGTCGTTTTGTGTTTGAGTACTGTTTCCTTAGTAAACTTTATAAACGAGTTTCTTTACACTACAATGGTGTGTTGCTAATGATTTCATATGGTGGAAGGTACTTTTGAAAGCTGGTCCAGAAATGCAGCTTACCAAGTGTCCTGGTACTCCTGTGTATTTCTGCACTGGACAGGAGTTAAAAGTTTGTAGTATATTAATTTGTCCTTTCTTGTTGCCTTTTATATGGTGGTCGAGGAACTGCTGCAATGACTTGATAGAGGTGTGCCACCCGTTACACATTGATGTGTACTCTGTGTTGCATTTTTAAGGTGAAACGCCACTGCCTTTCAGAACAGGGGTGCTTACGGCAACTGTGAAAGAATATAGTACGAAAATGGCCTGTTGAGTGCATTTGCAGACTACAGTACTTAAAAGGGACGGGGGATGTGTTGGCAGGAAGACCTAGGGGCTGATTCATGGAAGAAATGTGCGCCGGAAATCTCAGCGCAAGCTGGCACAGCTGGCGTAAGCGTGAAAAAGCAGGCGCATGCGCACGCCTGCGATTCAAGGAAGGGCCTGCGCGTGTTTTCCCCAGGATGTGCGCCAAATCCGTGCGTGGCGCACACGGTCGCACACGTCATTGTAACATCCCGAACGCCGTGCGCGATGCACACAGGTAAAGCACACAACGTTAGTGCACACACCAAAAAGGTGGCGGGACACGGGGCGTAACAGGCGGAATGGGGTACAACGCATGAAAAAGAAGGCGTAACTGGGGAAGTACTGCAGGGAAATACACGGAACGCTCACACACACACGAACAACACGTATTCATGGAATCGAATACGGGAAACCTGCGCATGCCAAAAGACGCACATAGACGTCAACACGTCCACCATACGAAGGCAGGTGGAAGCGTCCCCGCGCACAGTATAAAGGTGCATGCAAACAACAAACACGTATATCCAGTTACGATGAATGCCCCATTTGTCGCAGCACTGATCGGGGGACACCGCAGGAGAAGGAGAATAGCCAGGGCCCGTATTTTTTTCCCCCGGACTAGCCTTTTTGGGATGTCTGATGACCAGGTCTATGGCAGGTATAGGTTTCCACCCCGTATCATCCTAGACCTGGTCAGGGAGTGGGAAGATGACCTTACATCACCCACCCTGTGCTCCCAAGCGTTGAGCCCCTTGAAGAAGGTGGTCAATGTCCTGCATGTTTTGGTCACTGTGTCATTTCAGCAGACAACTGCCATAGTGGGGGGGGTCTCACAGGCCACACAGTCACGCTGCCTATACCAGGTGTTGGCAATTATCACTGTGTGCCCCTCAGTCAGCAGGCACATATACATGCCCAGAACACCCGCAGAAAGCAAGGACGTGGTCCAGGACTTTTACAGGGTGGCACACTTTCCCAAAGTGCTCAGTGCCATAGATTGCACCCATGTGGCCCTACGTCCACCTAGGGCCACTGTGAACATCTATCGAAACCACAAGCACTGGCATTCCATCAATGTGCAGGTCGTATGCGATGCAAAGGGAATCATCAGCTCTGTCTTTGCAAACTACCCTGGCTCTACCCATGACAGTTTCATATATAGAATGTCTGCTAGAGGCGGGCCCTGGAAGCTGGGCAGCATGGCGACACATGGCTCCTAGGTGAGTATAAATGCCTGTGCATATGCATGCATGTCACACACAGCCAAATACACAAACCCCAATAATCACAACCAATATCACCTTCCCAGGGGACAGTGCCTACCCTCTGAGCAACCACATGATGACGCCAATCCGGAACCCCACCACACCACCCCAGGTAAGATACAACACTGCCCATATTGCAACCAGTGGCATAGTGGAGTGCACATTCGGAGTGCTCAAGTCACGCTTCCGCTCCCTTGACCGCTCTGGTGGCCAGCTACTATATGCATCCCCATAGTGTGCAGGATCATTGTGGCAGCAGGTGTCCTGCACAATGTTGCATCACGGCAGGACATACCGGTGGACATGGTGGTGCCCCCACATCCCCAACCACAGGCACAGGTGCTGCCCATGGGAGGGGAAAGGGCACGTGGCGAGGCAGCCCAGACCCAGCTTGTGGCCACATTTTTCACCTAAACTCCCACCACTGCGGAGTGCACACAGGCCTGGCACACACCAGGTGACAATCGATGATGACAAAGAGACAGTCAACTGTCACAACCTTACCACCCTGAGAATGTTGCCACGGAAGTGCTACATTGTGTGCATCCCTAGCTACTAAAACATAACCAATCCTGTGTGACCGAAAGGAACACATGCAAGGTGTGTATCACCCCCCCCCCCACAAAACAGGCCATCACAATCCCTGGTATGTCACCCAAACCCTCCCAACCCACATCGCCCTTGACTGCCACACCATGACATGGAATGCAATAGAAAAAGGCCAACACTTGACCAGTAAGATAAGAAGTGACATGTCATAAATGAAAACTGGCACAAGACAATGATGCCTGGCATGGAATGAGATGAAATGATTGACCATCAAACCCCCACACATACAAAGTCAGACACAAATGCTTTCCACCAGTTGTAGCATGAACACAACACTGAATGCCTGTTCACATGCACATTGGGCAGGGCAAAATCCCTACTCCCAAACCCGTGTGCTGTGTCTGTCTCCTGCAACACACTGCTCAGCACACAGCACATTGAGCAGCCATTGTGTTGCAGATACACCTTGAGCATCACATGAAAATGACAAATCAAATCAATAACCTAATGACGCATGTGCAGGATACCCAAATGGTAATAGATCATGTGCTACAGGGACACAGCAGGCCCGAAAATGCAATCTGTGTGCACCTGTGGCCATGGAAGGGTGGTTGTACGTGTGGTGGATTATTGTGCAACTGTGTGTGTCATTAGGGACATGCACGCTATATATGCATGTGAAATAAAGTGACCCTCAGTCTCCTGTACACATCACATGTGAACATTGCCCATGTGAACACCCCAGCATGTCAAACCACACCAATCCCCTGACATCTGAAAAGTAAAGACAACAGAGGAACAGGCATTGACCAGCACAACACATCATGTACATAGTACCCCACAATTACAATGTCAGAGTGCCCAAAACACTCTAGCCCAAGCCAACTGTCCAACAACAAAAGGCCCTCCCTCATTTACACATCACAGTGACCTTCTGAACAACTGTGTCTGGGGTATGTAGACTTATTCCTTCAAGTCTACCTGGCTACAGGATCACCCTACTCCTTGGTCTCCATGTTCCAGCTTGCGTGTAAATAGGGTCCAGCCCCCTCAGAGGCCACCTTGACTGGTACCAAATCGCAGAGAACAACAAGGAGCCAAACCCACAAACCAAGGAAAAAGCCTGTAGGCACCAAAAAATCCAGGAAGAGTCTCCAGTAGATGACTTGAAGTAGCAGGAAATGTCAAAGCACATGTACAAGCACAATGATAGAACAACCAAGGTAGCACAGTTGAACAATGGTCCTACAGGATGGGTACCATTTTCGGTACATAACAAACAATGAGGATGCAACAACTGATGGGTAGTGTCACAGCTCTGGTGTCCAGGCACAGGAGTGGCACGAACCAACCTCCGTGGTCTGGGCACCTGCAAGGTCAAACTTACACAGGCCTCTGGGACCCCGGCGGGGAAGGAGGGAAGGAGGGTCAGGCATATGTTGTTTGGACAGGCATTGGTATGCAGGATAACCGGAAAGAGGGGCAGGAGAGGGGTGTTGGATTGGCAAGGGAAAGTAGTCAAAGTACTAAAAACTACAATTCACAATAACACATACTCAATTTGAGAAAACATGTTCATCATGCACATTGTACCAAATTAGTCAAATGCAAGCCAAAGAGAGACTTATCTCTGGGGTGAGTGCTGGCCTACTGCCTGCACACTCTCAGGTCTGGTAACAGGAGGAGTTCAATGGTGCAAAGAGAGCGTGAGTTACTAATCTGAATGTGTGTTAACACACAACACCATCCATGCCCCAAAGTAAGTGACTCCTCCACAAACAAACACTCCTGTCTGCTGCTTTGTACCCATACGTTAGCTTGGCCCCCTCATGGTTCATACACTGTCAATGCAGTAAGGCAGGCGCATGTGGGCGCATGGGAAATGGAAGACCAATGCGTCAAGAATCACACATGATGCAATGGTCCCTGGGTGAGCTGCCACACGTGTATTGTGAGGTGCAACTTCAGTACAACTTGTGTTCTGGCAGCCGTCGATTTCAATAGGTAGTGCAGGTGACAATTTGCACATGCAAATGATATGCACTGTACACGAGCCTGTGCCTCGCAGGGTGTCCCTGTGCGCTTTAACAGTTTCTGGCTAGGAACGCTACTGCCCTAATAACTCTGCTTCAATGGAGCAGGGGGTACTCAAGGATATGTTCTCTGGCCCCTGCGTGTGCCCCTGACAACTTGTAAAGCCACTTTGCATTTGGCCCTCAACGCATGTCAGCTGTACTGTGTGCTTCTCCAACAATGCCTGGCAAAGCTCCCCAGCACTGGTGCTACTTAGCATGCATGTGCAAGTGGCCTGGTGGAAGGTTGGCTGCGGTGTGGGCCCTTGTGCTGCTCACCTTGCCTGGAGCTCCTGGAAACACGTCTGCTTCTGTCAGACATCTGAGCACAAGCCCTGTGCTTCTGCTTGTGCACACATGCACACGTCTGCAACCTCGAACGTGGCCAGTCATCAGGATTACTCATCCCTGTGTCTGCTGGCAAAGGTAGTGTGGAGGCTCATTTCCCTGCAGAAAGGGCATACAAGGTATTAATAAGGCTTGCAAGTTCCCTGTGTGTGTGTGTCTTCATGCTGGTTGTCACTGGGCCCGGTTACAGACCTACATCCAAACTCCTCCCACCATCAGTGTGACTTTGATAGGCCAAGGGTGCAGGCTACTGTCTACAGCATGAAGGGCATCAAGCACATATACAGGCAAGAAAATAACGTACATCACAATCCACATCAATTAATGGAGACATCAATCACGTACTCACCCAAAATGATTACAGAAATGGGGTGGATAAAACGCTACACATCTCCACTAGGGTTGTTAACACAAGTAGTACAGCATCAGACAGGCCACAGTTATGACGAAAGTCCAAAGCCCTTCTGTTAATGGTTGTTACACCAAACCATCCTAGCAAGCCCATGGATAAGGGAAGCAGGAGTGGCCTTTATGAGTCAGGACCCCAAGCTGCAAAAACATACACGAGACAAGCTTGAAGGGCCCAGCTGGAACAGACAGTGGATGCTTTCAAAAGCCACAAAGCAACACACCGTAACATGAATGCACAATAGACAAACAATATTAAACTATAATAACTAATTAAACTAACAATGAACAACCTACATAACCTAATTAAAATAACTATCAAATAGTGAATATTAACTAACTAAACTAAAATCAAAAATCAAAAATGGCCACATACGACCCTGGGGGGGGGGGCACCGAGGATGGGGGAGGTACAGGGTGCACCTCAACATCCACATGCGATGATGTTGAGACAAAAAAAAACCTCCATGGGCTCAATGCCTGCACAGCCCGACCTATGTGGGGGATATCTCGTCGTCCGAGTCTGGCTCATTTTGAAAAGGAGGACGTGGCACAAGACCCTGATCACGCCTAGCTGCAGCTTGCCACTCATCGGCAGCAAGTCTGCCGGACGGGTAAGCCTGGTTCTGTGCGGCGATGACACGTAGGTCTGCATGCAGAACCTCCCGTGATACGCGTGCTTCCTCTTGCAAGGTAACACGTGTAACACAGAGTTCTTCCTGCAAGGCTTGGCTGGACAACTGATGCACCTCCCGGCAAGCACGTAGCTCAGCTGAGATGGTATGCTCAAGCTGCGCAAACCTCTCCTCTGCCCTCTCCCTCTGGGTCATCATGAGCACACCCAGAGTGGATCTGAGGGAAGCATACTCAACCTCCATGGCCTACATCTGTGCCTCTGCGTGAGCAGCAATTGCTTGACACAAAGACACCATTTCAGCCTGGCGTGCCCTGTCTGAGGCCGCCATGCCCAGCCCGAGCGAGCGGGCGGTAGACCGTGCCGCCTGCTGCTGGAGAAGCACCTGTCTAGCAGGGGGGAGCACGGATTGGGCCACACGTTCCATGCTCACAGCGATGTTATCAAGTGCTGCCCCCTGCCGATCTGAATTGGTAGTCATGTCTTGCTCCCACTCAGTATACCTCGGTGGCGCACGACCACCGCGTTGCTGGGCTTGACACCTGCAAGACCCAAGGACCGGCCGTCCTACGGAGTTCCTCCTGACTTGCTGGAAATCTTCCATGGACTCTTCAAGTGCCAATGCAGCCTGCGCTGGCAGACCCTGACCCTGGGTGGTGGTGTTCACAGCTGCACCTGCTGCTACCACTATCTTGGGCCCGTGGCAGTCGATGAAACAGACTGCCAGTTCACATGGGTGCCAGTGCCAGATGCATGAACTGCATCTCTCAGAGCCACAGGGGGTGGTGGCATGACTGCACCAACACGTGGCACAACATCGTCCCGAGCTGGCGCACCCCTGCCTCTTTCCCCTCTGCAGCCACCCTGGACACCCTGGAGTCCCCCTACTCCCTGGTCACCCCGGCCACGTCCCTGACCACGCCCGCCACGAGGAGTACGCCCAGCTGAGGCCCAACTTTTGTGGCCTTCCAACCATGGCACAGATGTAGTAGTGCCGGCACAGATGGAGTAGTGCTAATGGGAGGTGTACACGACAATTGTCCTGGGCAATTGGGGTGAAGGTGGTGGGATACAAGATGTTATAATCACCCCTGCACCTGCAAGTCTGTATGTGACCCCAGTGATGAAGTGACGGGTCACACAACGCTCAGGCACCCCAAAACTGCAGTAAAACCGTGCATGAAACCCCCGGTAGCCCGCGTGTGTGGAATTAACCTCTCGCACCCAGGGACACAAAAAACACGTACGGGTGGGACATGCAGGCTAATATCACCTCGAAAATGGGTACGCGATACACAGGGGCACCCGCAGTGGGAAAAATAGCATACATGACTCACCGTCAGTCTAGCGTGATAGTGAAAAACACGCTTTGCCAATACCCCCGCCAAAAGAAGAGATACGTCCTTGATCCGCCGAAACAACACGAAGTAGCAACACACACGTCGGTCTCCACGAAAGGCACGTACAGCGAACTGCTGGCCCCGCTCACCTTTAACCCGTGCTGAGGGAAACGCCCGTGCGCGTCACATCACTTACGCGCTTAGGCCCTTTCCTCGGATTACATGCATTAGCATGCAGACGTGCTGTTTTTTCACGTGCTGAATCACTATGCACCCGTCACGAGGGAAACGCCCGTGCGCGTAACGTCGCAGACGCGCTTTCTCGTGTTTGTGCCCTCCCTGACTTACACGTGTAAAATGAATAAAACAGACACACCCTGGACAGGGAATAAGGCACAAAAGAGCAGGCTGCAAGAGTTCAAGGAAAAGTTTATCTAGATCTCTGAGAACGCTCTGACCACATCAAGGTTACAACACATTATATAAGCACATTGACATATCTAACATATGATGCTACGTTGGACCCGGATTGGTCAGCCAGAGTGGTGTTTTAGCTGTGGGCATCATCTCTTCCTCCGGGTTGGTTGCTTGGTTGGCAGGAGGGTTGACGTCAGACATCTGTGCTCCGGAGGGGTGAAGGACAGGTCGTTGTGAAACACGGTGGTCACTATCTATCTAAGCTAAAGAATACATTCTAAATAATGCATGCACTAAATCATGGTTGATAAAAAAAGACCCTCAGTAGTTTATCATGTCACTATACAAATCACACAGGTATCTATATCATCTATCTATATAACTTTGGGTTATACAGGTCACAGGTTTAAGGGTCTTGACCGCCATAATACTCTCATTGAACTGTGGGGTTAGTCTCACAAGGTATGTGGCATTTGTTATTATTAGGCACAATATACTGCAGCAGGGGTCTAATGTTAGTTGGGGGTCTGTTGGGTGGGCTTCATTGCATGCTCAGCGGTCTGGCACATGAAAGGAATATCTTGCAGGGACACAGGGTTAGAATGGCAATGCGTTTCAACTGGCCAGGGTAAGAGGGCAAGGACACTTTTGTGGAGATGAACGAGCTATGTGCTTAGCTCATGTTGGTTCACATGCAGGACAGTGATCTCAGAGGAACAGAGATGTGTTACATTTATTATTTGTTGCAAGCCTCTCAGGCTTCAGCGTGAGAATGGAGCTGCTGAGTTTTACAGTCAGAGTGGGAACAAGGGTGGGGGCCATGTGCTCCAAGCTGCTGCGGTGGGGAAAGGGAGAGAGACGTTTTGTACTCTCGCAGTGAGGCCTGGTCACCAAGATGGAGTCGAAAGGGGGTACAAAAATGGATGCCCTGTGTCCTGCTCAGTGGTCCCATCTACGCGTATGTAACCCAAAGTTAACATTGCATAAGGGCGAGGGGCGTACCCACTACTAGAGGCACTTGGTCCAAGTTTTGTACTGAAAAGTGATGGCAGAGAGGGGCCTATTGGCCCCTCGCTCCCACACACGCGCTAAGGGCCTTTCCTTGAATTACATGCTGACGTGTAGTTTTTTCATGTGCCAAATCACTGCGTATCAAGCTGGCCATGTGACAACACAGGGAAGACCACACTCCTGCCCAGAAGGCCATTTTCCTGCCCCCCAGAGGCCCGAGCACGCTTCCACCTGCCATCTGCTGCTGCCTGCCTGCCTGCTGCCCACGTGCCCTGCTATTTGGTGCCTGCATGACAGCCATCTGCAGGGGTCCAGTTGCTGTGTCCACCCCTGCTGAAACAGAAGACTCCCGACTGGTATACCATCGCTCCACAGCCCAGCCCCAGGACCCAGTTGCCCACCCACACCTGGTCGGCATGTCGGGGCAAACACCATCTGAGACCACTGGCGACCCCCAGCCAGAGAGACAGAGGGCTACCAGCTTCAGCGATAAGGAAGTTGGTATCCTGGTGGAGCAAGTTCTTGGGCATTATGATGCCCTCTTCACACCATCTCGCGCGGACAAGGAAGGACGGAAGAGGATCTGGGAGGACGTAGTGGTTGCCATCAACGCGGAGGGGGGTGGCAATCCACAACATCAAACACGTCCGGAAGCGCTGGGTGGACTTCAGGTCCAGGACGCTCAGCAAGGCCCGGCGCCTCTTGAAGGCAGAGGATGCAGAGGGGTGCCGGGTCAACCTGACCAACATCCAGATGAGGGTCCTGGAACGCATTAGCCCAGCGCTCCACGTCCAGATCCTTCAGAGGCAGACCCGTCTGGAGTCGAGCGGTAAGTGGCCATGCATTGCTGTGTGAAACAGGGCATGTTGCAGTGTGCTGGTAGTCAGCTACGTGCCCGTATGTGTGATATAGGCCATATATGGATGTGTGTGTGCAGGGACTTCATGATGTTGCATGTGAGACCAGTTATGTGTGAAACACATGGATGGTGTATGTGTTCCAATGCAACATGGGGAGCAGCATGCGGAATGCACACATGAATGCATGCCTGTCTCTGTTCTTGGACATGGATGGGGTGTGAGAGATGGGTGTTGCTGTCATGGACATGTATGGTGTACATGTCTGTGTGTCTGAGTAGCGTGTGTGTGACTTTTAAACACCATGGATGCATGACACATGTCCATGATGATGTGTTGATTCACTGATGCAGTCTAGTCATCCTTGTATCCACTGTGTCTGTGGTGTACGATGCATGCCCCTCTATTGATGTGCGTGCGTGGGATCAGTATGACCCATGATGCATGTGAGTTTGAAGACAACATTCATGCCCTTTTACATGGATGCTAATGTTGATTGCATGCACCGTGCCTGTTTCTGCATGTGTGTTGCCTGCATTGACCCATGTGTTGTGGAGGGACAGGATGGAAGTGACGTTTGACACTCTAGGGGACTATTGTACAGTACCCTGATGCTTGTGTTCTATGTCTCCCTCTACACAGTGTTGAGTGAAGAAGAGGGCGTAGACAGCACTGTGGAGCAAAGTGGGGGGGTGCCTCCACCAGCCGGCGATGCACAAGGCCCAGCCACCCTCCCAGGAATTACCATCATCCGGGAGCGAGGGACTGGTGCCGCGTCTGCCACTACGGCTGCAGCGGAAGGGCCGGGTGAGCCCCCACAGGGGCTTGCGATGGCGGAAGACGGTGCAGAGCCATCCAGGTTGGTGGTCTACACAGAGGAGGAGGAGGCCGCTACTGAGCCGCACATGGGGACTGGTGGGGTGGTGCCACTGGTGCAAGTGGTGCAGTCCAGGGGCGGGAGGCAGCACAGGTCGCCGCGGAGGGGCCTGTGCATGTCGCTGTCCCTGACCCTGTGATTGCACCACCATGCACCAGCAGGGATGCCCCGTCCCAGGCCCGCCCGCAGGTAGGGGGGAGGCCCACCTCATCTGGCACTCCACTACCTGTGGATGAGGAGACCCATGACCGTATGGGGTCCGTCCTGATTGGTGTTGCGTTGCGCACGCGTGTCATTTGTGATGACGTGCATGCTTCCTGGGGGGACCACGCACGCCATCACGAAGAGCTGCGTGCCAACATGGCACAGTTGGGAGGGGCCATGGTTGGAGGGTTCCTACATGTGTCGGGCACTCTCCTCCTCTGTGGAGACTATGCGCCAGTCGTTCTCCCTGTCGTCTTCCGGTCCCAGATTCCACCAGGGCCCCCTGTGGACCTGGCCCAACCAATGCAGCCAGCTTGGTGGAGATCACATCCCTGCCACAGTCGGGAGTTGGAGGTCCAGCAGGGGTGGACACCCCACCAACTGGAGAACAGCAGATGGAGGCTGTGCTGGCATCATCGGGCAGGGCACATGGACAGCAGCAGAAGGCTCAAGGTGGGAGCGATGATGGCTCGGGGCCATCAACATCAGTGAGGCAGGCATCGGCCGGAGGGCAGGAGGACCCTGGAATGGGAGTGTCTTCCGTGTGGCAGCGGTTGGGCCAGCAGATAGATGCGGAGCGGCGGCAGGCAGAAGAGGCACGGCTCACCATGGTCAGGGCGGAGTTCTCCATGCGCAGGGCATTGAGGCAGACTGAGTGCCTCGAGGCAACTCGCAGGGAGTTGGAACAGGCCATGACTGCATCCCTGCGAGACCTCGGGCCAGGGAAGGGGCCTGCCTCTGGGACATCGACATGGAGTTCGATGATGCTCTGGCCCGGGACATCACAGAGTGAGCCGTAGGACTTGCCCGCCGCCATTGTATATAGTTAGTTAGTTTTAGGTTCCCTTTCTGTTTTTATTTATTTTGGGGAGCTTGGACAATGCCCCACCTTTTTGTATATAGTTGTTCATTAGGTAGTGTTTTTTTGTAGGTTTCCTTTCAATGGTTGGGCTCATGGACCCTGGATTTGTAATTTGTATATAGTTCTACACTGGATTCCACTTCTTTTTTTTTTGTTCCATGGATCAATGGTTTTATCTTGTTTTTTCACTTTGGATTTGTTTTGACGGACAGACACTTTGGACCCATGTGCTTTTGGATTGATTTGGATTCTACTTTCACACATTTTGATTTTATATTTTGGACATGCAGCTTTTTCTTCATTATTTCCATTATTGTGTGTTTCATTTCATTCCCTTGCTTTTGTGTTTAATACATTTTTATTTCATACTTCAATGTGTGGTATTCTCTCTTTGGTTTAATGCATGTCACAATGTGTGTTTTCTCTATCACATGCACCCATTGTGTGCGTGACGGAAATGTGTTGATGTGCATACTTGCCATTTGGGATGTATCATGTGATGGGGATTTCAATGTGGGGTGGATGTAATACCTGGTTGTGTGTTTGGACTGAGGTGGCGTGGGGTGTAATTTTGGTGGCCATGAGGCCCATGATTGTGGATCGTCATGACGTGTTGGGGGGGACATGAGTCGGGGTCTGATGGCAGGTGCCTACCACTGCCTTAGGGGGGACATGAGTCGGGCCTGCTGACAGGTGGCTGTCACTGCTGGGAGGGTAGGTGATTGGGGGGACATGAGTAGGGGCCTGCTGGCAGGTGTCTGTCACTGCTGGGTGGGTGGGTGTTGGGACATGAGTCGAGGCCTGCTGGCAGGTGCCTGTCACTGCTTTGGGGGGACATGAGACAGGGCCTGCTAGCAGGTGCCGGTCACTGCTGGGTGGGTGGCTGGGGGGACATGAGTCGGGGCCTGCTGGCAGGTGCCTGTCACTGCTGGGTGGGTGGGTGGGCTGACATGAGTCGGGGCCTGCTGGCAGGTGCCTGTCACTTCTGGGTTGGGACATGTGTTAGGGCCTGCTGGCAGGTGCCTGTCACTGCTGGGTGGGTGGGTGGATGGGGGGACATGAGTTAGGGCCTGCTGGCAGGTGCCTGTCACTGCTGGGTGGGTGGGTGTTTGGGTGGGGGGACATGAGTCGGGGCCTGCTGGCAGGTGCCTGTCACTGCTGGGTGGGTGGGGGGACATGAGTCGGGGCCTGCTGGCAGGTGCCTGTCACTGCTGGGTGGGTGGGGGTGCAGGGGGACATGTGTCGGTGCTCACTTGTGCATGGTGACATGTGGGCTGGCTGGGGGGGCTTGGCCAGGGTGGATGGGCTAACTGAGGGGCATGGCCAGGGGTGCAGGGTAGTCCCTTGTGTTGTGGGCTGCCTGCAGGGCCTGGGGTGGGGGAGGGGGCAAACCTGGGAGGACACACACTGCCAATTTGCGTTGGGGCACCAGTAAAACTCCCTGCGCACCCCTCAGAATACACGTACCCCGCTTGCACTATGCCTATCGCATGTGATACTTCACGCGCACACCCGAAATACACGTACCCTGCTCGCACTAGACCTATCACGTTTAACACGTCCTGTGCACCCCCAGAATGCATGTATCCCACTCGCACTAGGCCTATCGCATGTAAAAAGTCCCGCGCACCCCAGAATACACGTACCCCTCCTGCGGCAGCTAAAACGCTTGTAAAACTTCACACGCACCCCTCAGAATACACGTACCCCGTTCGCACAAGGCCTATCGCGTGTAAAACGTACCACACACCCCCAGAATACATGTACCCCTCCCGCGGCAGCAGAAACGCGTGTAATACTCCCTGTGCACCCCTCAGAATACACGTACCCTGCTCGCACTAAGCCTATTGCGTGTAAAATGTCCTGCGCACTCCCAGAATACACGTACCCCACTTGCACTAGGCCTATCGCGTGTAAAACATCCCACGCTCCCCCAGAATACACCTACCCCTCCCGCGGCAGTGAAAACGCATGTATAACTCCACGTGCACCCCTCAGAATACACGTACCCTGCTCGCACAAGGCCTATCGTGTGTAAAACATACCGCGCACCCCCAGAATACACGTACCCCTCCCACGGCAGCAGAAACGCATGTAATACTCCCCATGCACCCCTCAGAATACACGTACCCCGCTTGCACTAGGCCTATCGCGTGTAAAACGTCCTGCACACCCCCAGAATACACGTACCCCGCTCGCACTAGGCCTATCACGTGTAAAACGTCCTGCGCACCCCCAGAATACACATACCCCGCGCGCACAAGGCCTATCACGTGCAAAACATACCACGCATCCCCAGAATACACGTACCCCTCCCGCGGCCGCGGAAATGCATGTAATACTCCCTGCGCACCCCTCAGAATACACGTACCCCGCTCGCACTAGGCTTATCGCATGTAAAACGTCCCACGCACCCCCAGAATACACGTATCCCGCTCGCACTAGGCCTATCGCGTGTAAAACATCCTGCGCACCCCCAGAATATATGTACCCCACTCATACTAGGCCTATCGCATGTAAAACATCCCACGCACCCCCAGAATACACGTACCCCTCCCGTGGCAGCGAAAATGCGTGTAAAACTCCACGTGCACCCCTCAGAATACACGTACTCCACTCGCACAAGGCCTATCGCATTTAAAACATACCGCGCACGCCCAGAATATATGTACCCCTCCTGCAGCAGCGGAAACGCCTGTAATACTCCCTGCGCACCCCTCAGAATACACGTACCCTGCTCGCACTAGGCCTATCACGTGTAAAATGTCCCGCGCACCCCCAGAATACACATACCCCGCTCGCACTAGAACTATCGCGTGTAAAACATCCTGCGCACCCCCAGAATACACATACCCTTCCCGCGGCAATGAAAACGCATGTAAAACTCCACGCGCACCCCTCAGAATACACGTACCCCGCTTGCACAAGGCCTATCGCTTGTAAAACGTATTGCGCACCCCTAGAATACACGTACCTCTACTGCGGCAGCGAAAACACGTGTGAAACTCCCCGTGCAACCCTCAGAATACACATACCCCGCTCGCACAAGGCCTATCACGTGTAATACCTCACGCGCACCCCCCAAATACACGCAGGCACCCCATCCACCCTGGGCATGCCCCACAGGCAGCCCACGCCACAGGGGGGTGATTTTTCTATGCTATTTACCTGCCATGAGCGGGGTTCGTGTATTCAGAGTGGTGTGCAGGGAGTTTTACACATGTTTTCGCTGCCACGGGAGGGGTATGTGTATTCTGAGGGGTGCACAGGGAGTTTTACACACGTTTACGTGGTTGGGGGGCTGTATGCTGGTCCACTGGCCTTTGCGCCATGAACTGGATTTGTGTGCTGGTCATGGCGCACGGGGCGGGGTTGGGGGCGTAACTGGCGGTGCTGCAGGGTCGCTGCGCCACTCTGCGCCACGGCTGCTTATGGATGTTGAAATCCATGAATACGCTGTGCGCTGAAATGGGTTTTGGTGCACGCGGCTGGTGCAGACTGCCGCACGTGCACACTGTGCGCCAGCTGCGTGCACCACTTGTGCGCCAAATTCTATGAATTACCATGCTAGTGTGTATGTGTAATGGGATGGCTTTGTATATGAATGGGAACTTGGCAGCATTAGTACTTTTGGTGAGGGGGCAATAGCTTCACTTATGAGTGTGTTGAACGATGTGCAGTTTAGCAAGTGTGTGCATTGCTGTATGAATATTTACTTTGCAAATGGGTTACTTGTACTTGTAGTAGAGTGAGAAAAAGTTTCGGAAAGGTGTTCAGCTTAGAAAGGAAAATGTTTTTTTGTGTGAAATTTCATTACCTTTTCTGTGTATATATGCTTTCTACATGAGTGGAGCAATGATTTCACTTGTTGGTTTCATTTATCCACATTTACGATTGCTAGTGTTGTGGAAGCACAGATAATTTTTTCTGCTTTTATACGTAATGTCATACTCTGTGCAGTGTGCAAGGTAAGTGGCAGGCACCCTGTTCCCATGCATTCAATGTATATAGTTGGATTGGATCGGTAGGGTGCATTAGGTGCTTTTTGCTGCAACCATTTTACAAATGGTATATGAGATATGTTAGAGCGGACACCAGTTGCACAATTGCCAGATGAAAAGAAGAGATTAACTATTTGGATATTGCTATGGTTGATATGGGTAATTGAAACATTTGAAAGCCCATACCATTGCAAGTGGTATTTGATGGAAGGTGATGAGAACAATGAGCGTATGTTTCCTGAGTAGCTTGGAGGCACTTACACCAGATGTGCAAAAGTACTGTACACAATATATTGATAACTGTCCTTTCTGGTGGTAGGTGGCGATGTGCATTCATCTGGATGCATACATTTTACATACTTTTACAGAGGTTTCTACTGCAGGTGCTTTACAATCACACTAGACTTTTACTGTGAGTGGTTTATGGTACATATGGCGTGCTGCATAGAAATTATATTGTTAGATGACGAGGTCTTGGATGTTACTGGTGGATGCTTGTGTAACTATTTAACAGTACCCTATGAGGAAGTTCTGACAAAAGAGTAGTGGAAAGGGAAGAAGCACTAAATCTGCTTCACTAGGGCACGGTCCTCGCAGTAGTTGGGGAAGCGCACGTGCCACAGCCTGCATTTGTCAGCATGCTGGGCATGAAAATGGGACTGTGGGGAGTATCCAATCAGGTGGTGAGGGTGTGCCTCACTGGAAGGGGTGGTAACACTTTTTTTCATTGCTCTGTGTAGTGAGGATGGCAGAGAATGTGAGACACACTGTGTTGCTCTTGGGTGATGCCTTTGTGTAAGATCTGTACAGGTAAGCCCTTGAAAGAGGCATTGCTGAACATTTCGATATGGAAGGAGTGGAGGCTTTGTGGTGGGGTGTGCGTGTGTGCAGCTACGGCACTGTGGTTGCAGTTTGCAGAAATGTGGCCACTGTCGCTACTGTTCACGTTGTCGTTGTGCACTATGGGGCTTGCATTTGGGTTATATGCCTGGTGCACGTTTGCTGCATCAACTCAAGAAGTTGCTGAAAGCAGTGAAGCAGATTTTCCCCACTGCAACAGTCCTTTTTTCATGTATACCTCCAAGAAGATTATGGGATTATCCAAATGTAATGTGTCTGCAGCCAGAGGTCAGAAGGCATCTAATTAACAGAAGCATGTTTGAATATTTGTGTGCAGCTGCAATGTTCTACTGTGACAACGACATCCTTAATCCTATAATAGAGTACTTTTTCCATGCTACTGGCATTTGCTTGACCACCATTGGAAATTGAATTTTGTTTTACAATCTACAGGAATCTTTGAAGAGGTTCCTGTAAGAATGTGAATGTAAGGAGGAGAAGAAAAGGAACATCCCCAAAAAAACAGCAAAACAAAGGTGTTTGCTTGCAAGTACCTACATAAAAAAAGTTTTTTTCAGAGCTACCACTACAGACAAAATCTTCTACCCTGGTTGAAATGTGTTCCCCCACGCTCGTATAAAGCACAATATGTCTGCGGATTGCACTGTATTTGCAGGAATGCACATGCCTCATCCGGGGCTTTTCAGGATGGTAGGCATGGCAATGGGACCGTGGAGGCTAACAGATTGGTCAGTCAGGTATCTGGGTGTGGTGGGCAGTGTTGCAAACTTGGCGACGTTCTCACTGCATTTAAGGGAAATCACGGCCCCTAGAGTTGCACTGTAAAAGCGGCTACCGACTAATGTAGATACTTTCTGCCATTGGTTTGGAAACTTACAGTTTTTTCAATTCCTTTGCAAACCAATACAAAAAAGTAGGACCATTTTTCTGTAGCCGTGTAGCTAGTAGTTGCCCATAGTTTTTTTTGTAAATACTGTGCAAACTGCACAAGCTGCATCACATTTTATCAAAAACTGGCACTTGCGTGATATTGAAAAAAATCTGGCAAAAAAAGATGAAAGTGTCATTGCAACTGTGGCCCACTTTTTCATTGGTGCCTGAGACAATTTTATGGCCCAGTTCAAATGTGACGCTCAACTACCGGGGGGTTCTGCACATCAGAAGCAGCTAGGTGATGTGCTTTGGCAGAGCAGTGCATTGTGTCGGTACTGTAACTGTCAAATTTCGGGCGCTTTGAGGTTCCATTAGTGTTCAAACCTGGATAGCTATTTAGGGCTGGACAACTTTCTGGGTTGAAAGTGGACAAGGGCCCGTGAGAGGAATTTTATATGTTTTTATTGATTTCCTCCACATTACACGGCCCACGGTAGTGGCCATGTACTTATGGTTAACTTGCTAATCAAATAGGAAGACCACTTTTTGGGGGGCCTATAACTTCGCTCTCCCTGGACGAAATTGTATAAAGGTTTGGAAAAAAACTATATGGCGCACTCTGAATTATTTAAGTTGGGTGATGTTTCGTGGAGGGGGGCAAAAGTTATACACTGAACGGTACAAAACTTTGCGCAGGCCTACAGTCCAGGCTGGATGGATTTTCATCAAATTTGCAGCAGGAGCGGCGCCTTGGTCTAGAAAGCGTGCTTTTGTGAATTTGGTGATAATTAGTCCTTTACTTCTTTTAAAAGCAGGTAAAAGGGGCTGGAAAATGAGCATTCTGGCAGATGGTGGTGGGAAGATGGGATGGAAAGGGAGGGGGAGGGGGAGGCAGCCTTCGTTACGTCACAGTATGTCCTGATGCAACCTGTTTGTGTGGTGAGTGCTGGCTGCCTCCATCGAAGATAAGGCATGGATAAGGCATGGATTGCACATGACATGAGCATTTTGACAGAGGGTGTACTAGGCTTGTGTGTGGTAAGCACCTAGCAGCTGCGATGTATGGCTGGACATGTAATTGTGCATTTCCGATATTGTGGCCGTTGCACATATTACTAATTACTGCATTGTACTATGATGTATTGGTTCTGTGTACTTAATAGACTGCTGGGAGCAGGGGCAATTTTCTGAAGATATTGTGGTTATGGTGGCAGTAGAAACATACTATGTGAGTGGAAGTAGGTAGAGGTGCTGGCGGCTGTGTTATGTTTGTGGATTTTGCTAACTACCTACATGTTTCGATGCATGGCAGTATTATGGTGCAGGGGTTGGGTAGCACTGCCGGTGGCTGTGTTACGTTTGTGGGTTGTGGTACCTGGCCACATGTTCTCATGCATGGCTGCATAACATTGCCATGGGTGTGGCCAAGGCATAGGCGCTTAGGTGTATGGCCAAAGGCAGTAGGCCGAAGCAGTGCTGTGGTTGTGTAACATTTGTGGTTGCTGGTACCTAGCCACATGTTGACATGCATGGCTGCATAATGTTGCAGTGGGTGTAGCCAAGGCTTAGGCTCTTGGGTGCATGGCCAAAGGCCAAAGGCCATGCACCCAAGAGCCTAGGCCTTGGCCACACCCACTGCAATGTTAGGCAGCCCTGCATGGCAACCGTCTGATACTGCTATATGGATTTTCTCTTCAAATTGCCTAGTAGGTCTACATTTGGCACAAATCATACATTCCACTGAAGCCTATTTTACAATGAGCTTTACCCCTGTTGATATAGAGGTATGGCAGGGTTGCATTTCCTGCCACCATGCAGCTACAAAAAACAAAGTCTGGCGGCAACATGTTACCATGTCATTGTGCATTTCTTCTGCAAAGTACGGCAGTTACATACACCTTCCTCGTGCACTAGTTGCAAGTAGGTTTCACATTGTTGCCTTGTATGTGTGGTGTGTTATCATTGTACATATTGTTGGTTGAACAGGTGTGGTGATTTTTGTTCCTTCCTGCAGTTTTGCGTCCATGGCTGGAAATGTTGGAGTCCACAGTGCTGCAGTGTGTCCACTGGGTGATGTGTTGGAATATTGTGTTTATAAAAGTGCGTAGGGTTCCAGTGATGTTTTATTTGGTTTAGTTATGGCTATTGTGTAGATTACAGAGTACTGCATGGTACTTTGCTGTATTTGGTGTGTGTACTTAATAGACTGCTGCACGCAGGGCCAATGGTCTGGAGATTTTGTGGTTTGGTTGGCAGTACAAAAACACTATGTCAGTGGAAGTGGGGAGAGGTGCCGGAGGCTGCATTCCGTTTGTGGATTCTGGTACCTGGCCACATGTTCGCATGCATGGCTGAATAATGTTGTGGTGTGTGTGCGCAAGGCCTAGGCTCTTGGGTGCATGATCAAAGGCCGTAGGCCATGCAACAAAGACGGTAGGCCTTGGCCAAACCCACCACAACGTTATGCAGCTAGGCATGCCAGAAATGTGATACTGGTATCTGGATTTTATTTTGCACAATTCATGCTTAGCACCAAAGCCTATTTTACACCAAGCTTTTCCCCTGTTGATAGAGAGGAATGACAGGTTTCCATTTCCGGCTACCATGCAGTTATAAAGACAAAATTAAGGCGGCAACATATTACTATTTGATTGTGCATTACCAATGATAAGTACTCCACGTACGTACAATGTCTCTTTACGTACATGGAGACATGTTGGTACATTGTACATGGTGCACTGCATGTACAGCTGACACAATATATACATGTACATTTATGGCTCCTATCTACTATTTATATGTGTAGTGAGTTACGAATCAACCGTGTATGTTGGCAGACTCTGCGTGCAATGGGTGCACATACGTGGGTGTCAGGGCCATCTTAAGGACTTTAGTGCCTTTGGGGAAGGAGATTTTTGGGCCTGTGCTTCATGAAAGGAAACAAATTATTTTAGAACTGTTTGAAAGATTGTAGGTGCTTTCTAATGTACGAAGTGTAGTGACCTGACCTGACCTGGTTGTGTCTCCTGTGTGGTACATTACGGCCATTGATATGATCGTTTTGTTGCCACATGGCACGTGTACATGTGTGAAGGTAGGAAGGGTGCACTTACTTTTTTTTACATCCGCATTGTACGTGGAAAGCATTCATGTTATGTGTTGCCTGTGGTATTGTATATCTAAGGTGGAATGATTATCGGAATTGGGATACATAGAGAAATCATTAGTTAGGGACTTCTTCCAGAGTGACATGCTTGCAGAGAGTGCATGTATGTTTCCACATGTAGGAAATCGGAAAGATTCTATTTATGGGTATGTTTTTGCTCTCCAATATCTGCAGTAAGTACATTATGACTTCCTGGGGATTTACTTGTCTATTTAAGGTGCATTTTCTATTGCAGCACAGTACTCCAATTCCAGCCCTATTGTTTGGAAACACAACTGGTGTGAGCCGTTTCAATACATGCTTTAAACACTTAGTTGAATTTACAATACACCATTGCTGGGTGTCGATGTGGATGAATCTGGATGCACAAATCTTGGATAGTTTCACAGAACTGTGTGCTGGGATTGCCCGAGACTTGCACTCTGAATGTGTAAGGCCATATATGGAGTTTTGTACAGAAGTCATAGTGTTACATGGAAAGGTCTTTAATGTGATTGTTGGATGCGTGTGTGACTGTTTAATAGTAACCAATGAGGGAGTGCTGCAAAGAAGCTAGTGGAAAGGGAAGAAGGACTGCTCCTGCTTTACTGGGGCACCGCCCTCGCGGTACTTGGGGAAGCACACGTGCCACATTCTGTGCTTGTCAGCATGCTGGCCAATGGGAACGGGACTTTGGGGATTATCCAATCAGGTACTGAGGATCCGGTAATACTGTTTTTCATTACTCTGCGTAGTGAAGCAGGCTGACATGGAGAGATGCATTGTATTGATTTGGGTGATGCCTTTGTGGTAGATCTGCACAGGTATGCCCAGGAAAGAGACTTTGATGGCGATTTCAGTTTTCAAGGAGTGGAGGCATTGTGGTGCGCTGTCGATGTCCGCAGTATCGGTGCTATGCTTGCACTTTGCAGAGAAGTAGCCAGTTTCACTACTGTTCATGTTGTCTTTGTGCACTATGGTGGCATTCATTTGGGTTACATGGTTTGTTCACGTTTGTTCCATCAACTGAAGAGGTTGATGAAGTGAAGAGGCTTTTTCCCACTGCACAGGTGGTTTTCTCAGCCATACCACCAAGAAGAGTATGGTACTATCCTAATGTATGTTGTTCCCAGAGGCTGGAAGGTGTCATCAACAAAAGCATGTCTGTTTTTTTGTGCGCTGGTGGGATGTTCTTCTGTAAAAATGACATAATTAACTCGGGAAAAGCTGAGATTTTCCATGCAAATGGCATTTATTTGTCGAGCATTGGTGATGCTCTGTTGTTTGCCATCTACAGGATGCATTGAAGAGTTTACTGTAAGATTGCGAGGAGGAAAAGAAAACACGAAACCCTATAAAAACTGAAAAAAGGCCACCACTAGAGATGAAATCCACTACCCTGGTTGCAATGTATTCCACCATGCCCGCACAAAGCACAAAACCACATCCGGGGCTTTTGAGAATGGGGGGCATGGAAATAGGACTGTGGAGGCTAAGGGCGTGTGCAATAACATGTCTGGGTGTGGTGCCTACGCAGAGGAATGTTCTACAGAGCTGATAGTGTTACATGGAGAGCTCTTTAATGTTATTGGTGGACGCGTGAGTGAATATTTAACAGTACCCAATGATGGGGTGCTGGAAAGAAGATAGTGGAAAGGGAAGAAGGACGGCTCCTGCTTTACTGGGGCATGGCTTTCGCCATACTTGGGGAAGCGCAGATGCCACAAACTACCGTTTTCAGCATGCTGCCCATGGGGCTTATCAGTACTGAGGGTGTGGTTCACAGGAAGGGGCCTAACTACATAGCTCCATTAGTGGGCATAGTGAGCTGCGCTGACATGGTTGCCAGTACTTGCAAAGGTAATGTAGCATAGCAGAATTTGTCCGAAATCAATTACAGCTCAAAACTATGTGGCACGCTACACTGTTCTGAAAAGCTACAAACTGAATGCGGAGCAGCTCTGGCATATGGCTTTTTGTAGGGCTACTGTGGAGATCTTGCAACCGGCTAAGAGGTCTACTTCGTTCAACCAAATACATACATGTGCAATGGTACATTGTGGGGTGTTTGGAAGCGTGTACTTTCCCAATAACACTCCGTAGATTGCAGAACATTGTATTTTTCCGCTGTCCAAGGGTCCGGATCGTGTCGGCGAAATAAGGGCCAACGTGCGTGAGTGCAGTGTCATGGTGACGTCGCAAATGTTCTCGATTGGGATGGCTGTCCGCAGGATGCGTTTTGGGTTGAATACTTTTTGTGCATGTGTATAGCTGTACTATGCACACTGTTGGGATCTATGGACTGATTAATAGTGTGACACATGTGCGCCAACCATTTTGGGACAAGCTGGGTGTTTGTAGAGTATAGCAGGTGGGATGTGTATGTGTCCAGCTACCTGTAGGATTTGAGTGGGTGCCTCAAACTACTTAAAGTTCATCACAAGTTTCTTTGCATATGCTGGACAGGGGCGGTGTTACCAGGAGACAGAGGAAGAGATATGCATGTGCGTACTTGTGCAACGGACAAACCTCTGCTCCCACAACTAATTATAGGTGGTTCACAAGATGCAGACAAGCGGTTTGCAGTGGTGTCGTACGGATGCCTCATTTGTGAATGCGAATAGGCCGGGCAGGTACGGTGTGCATGGGACACCTCCCTTTTGCTTAATTGCAGTAATTTCCACCAGTATTGTGCGCCACTGAGTCATAATGGGATTTTATATTGAATATTGATGTCATCTTTTATGTCATGGGTGTTAGTCCTTGCAGTGCACGGTGGTGGCACGAGTTATGGTTGCTTAGCCTACCATGACTGGCGAATATCTGGGGTTTTTCGGTTTTACTAGTAACTATAATATGAATAGGTTGTTATTAGTGCAAAGTAAGTATAATGTACCGTGGAAAAAGATTTTGAACTGATTTTGATAGCTTTTTAGTACGGCAACTAAACCATAACGTCCCTTAAACAACCTGTTTTCTCTGAATTTGATAGGTCTTTAGTAGCGCAACTTAGCCATAACATCATTTTAACAAAATGTTTTCACTGATATATATATATTACATGGCCTGCAGTAGCGGCCATGTAGTTATGGTTAAGTTGCTCATCTCATAGGAAGAGCACTTTTTGGGCGGCTCATAACTTCGCTCCCCATGGACGAATCCTCACCAAACTTTACAAAAAAAAGTATATGGCCCACTCTGAATTTCATTCCAAAGTTTGGTGAGGTTTGGTCCAGGGGGGGCAAAGTTATAGGGGCGGGTCCCAAAATTTAGTTTTTTCCCCACAGACTGAATGGGGAAAAAACTTTGCTCACGCCTACAGCCCAAACCGCTAGACGGATTTTCACCAAAATCTTTTAGCAGGAGCAGCAGCCTGGTCCCGAAAGCGTGCTTTTGTAAATTTGGTAAACATCCATCAAGTAGTTTTGTTTAAAATGACCAAAAAGTAGGTCACAAAAAATGTGTGAAATCTATCTCCACTCCGCGGACACACTTCCCTGTTCGGTCCGCGGACAGGACACCGATTGGTTAATCGGCTTGCGTCATGTCTGCGGACATGCGACCTGTCCGCTGATTGGATGGTGAAGAGTGTGAAGTGCGTCAGATTTTTGGAAAAGCCCACCATCTTCGATTTGCGGACAGCGGCCGGTGTCCGCGGACATCGCGGTAAAGACATATTAAAAAATACAACATTGCACTTGTCAAACTTAGCAAATAATCTCTGGTGAGGTGAGGGGTGATGAGGATGGGATGGGTTATGGCTGCAAGAAGCAAAAAAAGGGGTGTTTTTGCCATGAAAGTCCGCAAACAGTCCTGTAAAGTTTGCAAACACCTCAGCATTACAGGGTTGGTGAAATGCAGTTTTGGATGGCTTTTAACTTTGGCGCCACTCAATGGAACTGCATGAAATTTTGCATGTATATTTCTGACCTGATTCCGAGTGAGTTTGCAAAGTTTGGTGGAATTCTGTCATGAGGGGGCAAAATTAGAGGGGGGGTCCCAAAATAATGTAAAGGCTTATAAATGAGGTGCCATTTGACAAATCTACACTTAATTTGGGAAACTGATAATACATTTAGATATAAATGTTTTTGCTAAGTTTGGTGGGATTTTGTCAAGACGGGGCAAAATTAGAGGGGGTCCCAAAATAATGCAAAGGCTTATAAATGAGGTGCCATTTGACGAATCTACACTTAATTTGGGAAACTGATAATACATTTAGATATAAATGTTTTTGCAAAGTTTGGTGGGATTCTGTCAAGAGGGAGCAAAATTAGAGGGGGGTCGCAAAATATTGTAAAGGCTTATAATGTGGTGCCATTTGAAAAATCTACACAAAGGTTTGCAAAAAGATTATAGATCTACATATAGATGTTTTCGTAAAGTCTAAATAGATTTTGTCAAGTGGGGGCTAGGTTATATGATTGTATGTGCATACATTTGACACTTTTGAAAAAATAAAACATGGTTGGACTTCCAGCCACCTTGCGTAAGGAGCATTGGCAAGGACCTACAAGCATGGTTTTGCAAATGTGCCAGGGTTTTATTATTTGACAAGTGTCATAATGTAGCAACAAAAAATTGCGGTATACCTTTAGTGACTGAGGGGTAGCCTGTGGCAATGGGCAGTGGCCAGATTGTCCGGGTCATGGAATAAGGTCATGATCCAGACAATCTGGCTGCTGCCCATGACCACAAGGGACAAAACATAGGATTAAAGTGGCCATGTCCACCTGAGACTGGCTTTGTGGTAAAGTTATTCAAAATTAGGATAGATCTGAAAGAGAAGAAAAATGTGCTTGTGGTAATATGGTCATAGGGTTCTCTTTTTGCCTTCTGCAGGCTGCCATGGAAAGCAAAGAGGGGCCCTGTATGGAACCCTCGCCTTCCCTTTTCATGGTGGCCATTTTGGAAAAGAATTTTCCTTCCTACACCGGGACGCCGCAGGTGTAGGAAGAAAAATCCTCTTTTTTAGCACTGCGGGTTCTCGCTTTGGGAACCTAGGGTGCTAATGGCCTTCATCCCCCATTTCAGGGGCTGGAATGGGCGGATAATGGTCCAGAGACCTTGTGTTCCATCCTCACTTCGCTTGGGCTGATAACTTGGGCTGCTGGGTCGGTATCCACCATTCCAGTCCCTGGAACGGAGGATGAACGCCACAATATTCCCATTAGCATAACACAAAATGCAAATGGAAATGTTGGAAAATCTTATTGAGTCTATGTACTTTACTGAGAAATATAAAGTAGATGGAGTCTATATATTTTTTTTTAGTTCTATTTTTTAACTGTGAAAGGTGGTTCCTAAAGGAATATGTTTTGTGTTGTTTATGGATGTATTTTTTTGCCAGGAGAGCTAAGAACGAAAGGTGGGGAGGGAAATGAGGGAAGAAGAACCAAACACTAATATGGAGGGGTAGGTGGACAAGGGAAAATGTTGAGCGTGTGTTATTTCTAAGGTAGGGGGCAGTGTTTCTCATGCTCCTTGATTACAGCAGTGGTGGTGGCTCTTGGGGAGGAGGGATGGCTTTAGCTGATGCCATTTTATGATAAATAGAAGTTCGCTAAAAGTATGTACTGTGTACTAGATTGTTAATGAATAATGAATAGGAATAGGTGTTGAAGCTATGCAAGGGAAATTTTGAAGTTGAAAGTTCCTAGATCAGTAGAAACTGCAGTTCTGAACTGTCTGTGAAGCAGAGATCTTATTGTGAAGTGCGGATGGGTTCTCTGACACGTCATCATGCTGCGCGCCAGTGTATGATCATGTTGCACTGTCTGGAGGGTCCGCTATGAAGTCAGATGGTTGTAGACGTCTACGGATGCAAAACTAGTTGAAATAGTTGCAAAAAGTGTATAGAAGTGTTAAAATGTATTCCAGAAGGTGGGAAATGGCAGAGGTTTAAGGTGACACTTTGTAAATTGGACACAAACATTTCTATATTGGGTAAGTATGATATTAGTAAATTGTAGGAAAATAGCATGCACTGGTAAAAACCTATGAAATTCACTGAAAAAACTTTGTTAAAGGGGCGTTATGGTTAAGTTGGACTAATAAAAACCTATGAAATTCAATGAAAAAACGTTGTTAAAGGGACGTTATGGTTAAGTTGTGATGTCATCTTTGATGTCCTGGGTGTTAGTCTTAGCAGTGCATGGTGGTGGAGCTAGTTATGGTTGTTTAGCTTACCATAACTGGTGAATTTCTGGGGGTTTTCGATTTTACTTGAAACCATAACGTCCCTTTAACAAAGTTTTTTCTTTGAATTTCATAGGTTTTTATTAGTCCTACAAAACCATAACAATCCTTTAACAAAGTTTTTTCAGTGAATTTCAAAGGTTTTTATTAGTGCAACTTAACCATAACGTCCCCTTAACAAAGTTTTTTCATTGATCTTGCCTGTTCAGCCGTTAATTTAATTATGTTTGGTCATGTGATTTTGGGCTTTTAATATTATGTGCCTATTATCATCCCCATTATGGTATTTACCTTTGCGCATGTTTTTGCTGCTTATGCATTTGCACTTTAATACATCCTCATTTTTTGAGGCTGGATAGACACATTGTTGTCTTGCTGCTAGTTTGCTCTTTGCACAGAAAAATAATGTTTCCTGCACTGGCACTTTATTGGACACATAATGTTAGAATAGCCGTATTCACTGACCATCTTACCTAATATTTTGGCTGGCTTGTTTTTGTTTGATCTATGGGCACAACATGATTCATTGGTTTATATTATGAGGTTTATTAGTATACTGTGTATGTTCTGGCTATGGTAACATTCCCCATAGGTGTTCATGATTTTAATATTGGATGATTGATTGCATTTTATATTAGTGATCTGCTAATATGGGGTTTGAACTGCTTTTTATGTGCATATTTACTGCCTTTATTGATTATGTGTCATATCGGACGATAGATCTAGCCGATTTAATAACCATGTATACCTATTTTTAATGAAGGCGTAATGTAATGTCAGGTTTGGGAGTGCATATTTTACTTTGTCATGTTACTGGCCATCTATAATTGGCCGTACTACTATAACACGCATATAAACTATCTGTGCACTGTGCACTTAGTTTTTAGCCTTTCCCCTATATTGTTATTTTCATGAGGGGTTGGCTTAGTGCTTTTATTATTGGCACTATGAGTTTTTATGCATTCCCACTCCCTTCCAATATGGCCACTCTTGTTTCCTCATGTAGCCTTAGTTTGTTGATGTCACTGACATAGTCAGAGGACTGCTTTCTACATGTGTATTTGTATCTGTTAAACTTTCTTCCCCCCACGTGATCAAGCGCTCAGTGTAGCGCGAAACGCGTTGTCTGCAGGCTGCTACACCACGGCGTCCTGCTTTTGTTTGTTTCTATGTTGTTGCTGCTTATGTGTTGTGCATTGCCTTGTACTATGCATCTTTTGTTTTTCTAACATTAAAGACACTAGTAATTTTTACATTGTGTCCTTCGTGTTTTGCCCGGACTTTGGAATATGGAATTAGTGCCTTGGCCCGCGGGAGTGCGGTCGCTGTTTCCTCTTCTTGTTTTAATATATATATATATGTATATACACACAAAACATCTAATGCTTCATTTACTTTAGAATTGATTTTGGGTCCTCTTCACTAGGCAAATATTTAAGTAATCCATATGCGATGGTAATACATTGGAGATTTGTGGAAAGAAAAATGCATATCATTCAAATAATACTTTTCAAAAAGGCTTATTCCGAAAGCATTATATATGTTGTACAGTTGCCAGTGTTTATGATTTGACATGTAAAGTTATTATTATTAGAAGAAGTATTAGTAGTATTCGTTTTATTATTTAAAGCAATTAAGTCTGCAGTCGTTTTATAGTGTGCGTTATCTAAAATATGATAGTCCAAAATAGATTCACGGAAAATATGTTCTCAACAAATATTGAACCTATGCGATATTACTTTGCTATTCGATTGGTCCCTGGGGATGTTGTCTTAACTGTAAATGCTGCATTGCAGATTAAGAAACGTAAGGAAAGGCACAGCCATCGAATGCTACCACATTATGAAAGTGCCCCCAGGCAAATGTGTCACAGATGTTTTCATTGCAACCTTAGAACCTTCTTTCTAAGGGAAGGGGGGCGCATGTGTCCTGCAGACACGTGTGCGCCGGTTGCTAGAGGATAACATTACCCTAGAAAACATGTCCATCTGATGCAGCCTCACTAATGTTCACTGGAGCAATATTAATCGGTTCGTGTACCTCAGAGAAATAATGGCAGTAGACTTACACGTTCACAATAAGAAAAGAAGGCATGAAAGCAGCTTTCTTTTCTGGAGGGTCAGAGTTCTGATGGTGAAAGGCCACGTTGTGGTAGCGAGATCACATTTCTCTCTATCGCCTCCTGCTCTCCCTCACGGTACATGTTCAGTTGATCAACCTTGACCCCTTTCAGAGTCCAGAGCACTAGCTATCACTCTGGCCGGGTTCACTGGCTCCCCGCCCCTTAGGTTGCATGGTTCATTTTGGATAGTACTTCCACCATGTATCCCTTGCCCTCCCTCATATGCATGTAGCCATATTCCCTTATAATAACATGGATATGGCCTCTCACCTCATATGTGTGCTTACTCCTGTGCTGCCGGATATGAAGCACTGCCTCCCACAATGAAATGCTTCTTGTGCATGCTTTTCCATGTATCACATTCTATAGCTATGTATGCCTGGTTACTTTTCCCACATTGACTGACTTCCAGCCTTGCTTGCCCTCCATGCAAACATTCAATTTATTGTTTCCAAAGTTTGTTCTGGATATGTCCTCCTGTCCTGTGTCCTGTCCTATGTCCTGGCCTGTCTTGCTGTTTACTATAACAAATTTGGCTGTGCTGATTCCTTATTCGTAGATCCCCTCACCCACAACCCCACTTACACTCCAAAACCCTTTCACGCTCCTAAACGCAAGCACCCCATGGAACTCAATGTCGTGTTCCAGCCGCCAATTATACATTATTTGCATGGCAGAGTGAAAAAAGGGAGGGCAAAATGCGGCATACATGCTTGTACGCCACCTTTTGACCTCCCTTTTGTACTCAGCCGGGGCAAATTGAGTAAACTCTGCCTGCCATGTACTCATGGCAGGCAGCATTTACAATGGACTTCTATGGAGTCCTTCTTTTTACTGGTGCAAAAAGATGATGGACTCCATAGGAATCCCAAAGCATTTCCGTGGGCATGAAAATCCATGCCAGCTCAAAGGCTGGAATATTTATATGGCAGAGAGGAACGGAGCGGCAGGAACCTAAGTTATGTCCCCTCCCTCCTCTCCGCCACGCAAATCAATGAAAATGGGTTGATCCACAAGTTAAATTCGTAAAACACTTATGCAGGGCATTTTGTTTCCGGTACGCCAAGCTCAACATGAACGTCCAGGTAGTTTCTACCCTCACTCTCAAGGGACATTGAAGACAGTCCACATTCCACGTTGCCTCTTCGGTACCCACTCTTCCTCTTCGGAAATCTTCCTAATAACTCTCTTTCTTCTTCTGGAATACATGCATGCCTGTGCTGCACATCTGCTGGATGAATGCATGCCTCATGTCTATAGTCTCCAAATGAAATTGATGTATTTTAATAGTTCGCTGATTAACATGCTGCCACTATATCTTGTTGCTCACTTTTTTGCAAGTGTAGCAGTCTGACACCTATGGCATGGTTTGCTCTTTATACATCTTAGAATCCATAGACATAAATACATTAGGAAATGATTGAATCCACAAATAAATCATGAATGAGCACATATAATATGTACCGCCTCTGTTTTGACGTCATCCATATTGGAAGTTCTATGTTTTCCAATGCCAGAAAGCATTCTAAATTGGTCATTATGAAAAACCATATTGCACACTGCACAACGTTTATGTTCAATCACACAGTTTGAAACCAATTAATGTGTTTTCTGACCGCCTCCTGTCTCCTCTGTTTCTAGCTGGATCAGTACTGCTGCCAGATCACCAGTGAATATCAATAGCTGGCAGAGGAGAATGCTCCCTGATTCGATGTGCATTAAAAAATCGCAAAATAGTTTTACATCTCTCACGATACAAGTGCATCTGAAGAAAGTGTTTGCAGACTAATGTATGTGCCCAGAAGCAAGCATGAACCCCCTTGCCTGTTATTCTTTACCCTCAATAAATATTAAAAATTGGCTTAACTTCCTTAAAACAGTATGTTCCATCATAAAACCTTGCATTATCAATGGTGGACACAATCTCTGCAGATTACACCACGAGGTGTTATGATAAGGGTGTGTTAAGTTTACAAGCTAAATCAGCTAGCATTAAACATTTTGCCAACATGTTCATAGGCTCGATAGATCGCCTTGCTTGCTGTACAGACTGAATGCTATCTAGTCTATCGTATCACCCCCATATCCAAAAACCCTTCCAGGCTTAGTCCTGAATCCCAACACAAATTAGTGCTGCTCGACAAATAAACAGCAAATATTTGCTCACACTTCTTAACTTCACCCTTCAACAGCTCACTGACAAAATGTTTTCTGTTCTCCTGGAGTGTAAGGATGAGCCAAACCAAGAGGGATCTCCTCTATAAGAGTCTCAGCCAAGAGATATACTTCCTTTACCTTTTGTGGTTACATGGGGCGAGGGAATGGTATACTCAGAAGGGGTGTGAGTGTGAGCCAGCTGCTACCCAAACAGCCAAGTATAACAGTTCCAAAATACAAGAATGTTCAACAAAGGTTCTATACAAATATATACTTTAATTACACAAATCGATTGTACACTAAACTGTCAAAAAATCTATCAACCTCCCCCCCTCTGTAAAAGAAGACAGAGAAATGCATAATGTAATGCATATTTAGCATGGAAGAACAACAGGTAAGAGATGTAACAAGGAATTCAAAAATTATATTGTCTTTTAGAAACATACTTCAAAAGAGAATTGGTCATTCCCTAGGGCCCTACAATGTAGCTCAAAATACCTTATTCTAATCTTGGGCAGTTCGACAGCATTGAACTGGTCTTCAAAAGTTTGTTTTTGTGGGTCAAATCAGTGTTAGAGGTGCCAAGTTGCATTCATCCAAGTGGTGTGTTAGCTTAAAAATGTGTCAAGCATGTGCTCCATGTGGCTTCGAGGAGGTGTTGAGCAATGCAGGTCAAATGGTTCACCAGGAGCAGTTTGATGATGGAGCCTGTTTCGAGATGTTGAGTTCAGGTTGTTGAGTAACACGGTGAACCAGGGGTTCCAGTCAACCTGCAATGTGAATTCCTGCTGGTTCAATGCTTGGTTCGAAGCAGCAAGTAGAACTCAAGTGCACAGTGCACTGGTGCTCAAGTCAGACTGGTGTCTAGGCTTTGCTGCAGTTAGTCAGGTTTGAGTAGGTTTGACGATGTAAACAGGGTGGTTCAAAGTGGAGTTAGTGCTAAAGGCTGCACAGGCGGTTCCTGTTGGCTCAACAGCATCAAACGTGTTTGAAGGTAGCTCATGGAGAAAACAGAGATCCTGGCTGTTCTGGCTCTAATGATGCTGAGAGCCCATTTGCAGGGGCTCTAGGCCAGAGGCAGCCCTTTCAGGTTCTGCTCTTCCAGTCATGGGAGGTTTTCAAACAGAATGGTTTATCCTCATCCTCATCAAGAGTCACCTCCAATGTGCCCTGGGACTGGGTAGGGAGCAGAGTTCCACTCTGCCTTGCAGCACTCTTTCAAAGGTCAACTCTCCCAAAAGAGATCCAAAAGAATTCTTCTTTAAGTTCTTGATGGTACTTAAGTGAATCATTGAAGGAGTGGGAGTATTCCACTCCCTCATTTGTAGGCAAATGTCCAAAGGGTATCATCCAAAAGGAAGCCTTTAAGGGGTTCAATCCCTGTCCTTGTGAAAAGTGGTCTTTGCCTTCTTGCATCATACCCAAAGTGCTGTGTGCTACAGTAATTTAAGGAGACGGGAGGGAATGAGAGGTACAGGCAGAAACAATATAGTGGCACCCTTCCCAAATGTGCTGACCCACCCTGTCTATACTCAGGCCCATAGCATCAACAGGGCTTTGGTATGCAACACCTTGGTGTGAGGCTAGTCCCTTTGTGTGCAATGTGCCCTTTGATGCTCCTGTTGAGGGGTTATCTTGCTGTAGAGTGGTAACACCTGACCTTGCAAAGGATCAACACAGAGGTAGCCCCCAATGACTATGTATGTGTTGGGTGGCAAATACAGGCAGTCTATGTGGGATACACACAGTCAGTCTAAGGCTGGCCTTGAAACAAGTATCATGCATATCAAGTGTGGCTTTAATAATTATATTGAATACCAGCTACCATATCTCGAATGCATGTATGGCTAATGTTTAAAGATTAAACTAACACCACAATGGTAATTAATTCTGATTATGTAATTTTGGAGCAGAGGTGAATGTTTTAAATGCCGCCTCTGCGCTGAAGTGACTTTGCTGTCACCCCTACTGACCAGAGGGAACCTGTGACCTCTGACTCTTCTCTTTGAAACTGAAAAGTAGGCACTGCAAAACAGGAGACTGATGCAGCAGGCCACAGGTGTACCCTATGCTTTTGACATGTAGCTTGATGAAAGGAGGGTCTGGTTAGCATCCCACTCTTTTGAACAGGGAGAAGGAGGAGAAAGGAAGAGGAAATACGACCGCTGAGGGGCCTGGAGCGGTTGCGAGAGAGTCCTCCCACAAAGACCAGTCAGTGAGGGTTAAAGGTGGTAATTTAATTCTAATACCATCTTCCCTATATGTGGAATCCTGCAGGGCTCATCACTCACGCTCTGGTTGTTCACTGTTTACACTTTCCCTTCAGCCCTGACATTAAACCACTTACACATCAGCTTTACCATTTATGCTGATGACACCCAGCTTGAACTTCATCGTGACTCCAGCACTGGAAGAAAAGTGGCAAATATCACTGCCTACATATTTTCCATCCAAAACTGGATATCAATTGGTTAACTCTTCTTCAGATCTGGAACAACTCAAATGTCTCTAAAACTGATAATGGTTCTCTATGCTACACGTTTTGCTGGGCAAAGTAATACATAAAGAAGCAGACTGAAGCGAAGCATTGCAAAGGACTGTTTGCTGTTGCTGTGCTGCTCGCTGTCTACACGCCTTGGGCTGCTTTTCGTGCCTGGAGGAAGTCTTTACGAGTGACACCGCTCCTTGCCTGACTCTCAGCAGAATCAGGTGACCTGTGGACTCTGCTCTCCGCCCACTGGCCGTGCGATGCCCATTTTTCTGCCCCTATTTAGACGCGGCCCTCCAGCGCACCTGCACTGCAAAGGACTGTTTGCTGTTGCTGTGCTGCTCGCTGTCTACACGCCTGGACTTCGCCGTTCAGCTTTCCGTTTTCAACTCCTGTTATACTTGGGCTGCTTTTCGTGCCTGGAGGAAATCTTTACGAGTGACACCGCTCCTTGCCTGACTCTCGACGCCCATATTTCTGCCACTATTTAGACGCGGCCCTCCAGCGCACCCGCGCTGCGCACCGCGAAGCACTGCAAAGGACTGATTGCTGTTCGCGGTGCGCGGCGCGTGGTGTCTGGATATCCATGCGTTTCTGTAGACAATGTGTGTCTAGCTTGGGTTGAGGTGTGATTCCTTGACATTCAAGGCTATTGGAGGGTTTACAGGGTATTTTTGCCTGCTGCTTATTCTGGTTGTTGCCTTATTTTTCTGAGTCCACTTGATTTAGGCTTAGTTCCGGATGGATTCCACCTCTGCCACCCTTAGGAATGGAAAATGCCAGAAAGAGTCAGTAAAAACACCTATGATTATGAAGCCATTTAAACCAAAAACGGTGGTTATTCCTCCCTCAGAAGTTAGCCAACAAGCCCCTCCTTCAAGTTCCACACATGTTGCTGTCCTTCAAAATTCTATAATGAACCCTGATTCACAGATCCTTGAGCCTCTGCCCAATAGTTTACAATTGCCTGAGCTAGCGTTGGCTGAAAAAGTAAATACTCTAATTTCTTTGAAAACAGCTAATGATGAAAACCTCGATGCAGAGGTCTTTTCAGGAGAGATTGGTAAAGCTCCGCTTCCCATTTCGGATACCTCAATGCTTGCTCCTGGTATAATTGCTGCCCTAGAAAGACGTGTTAGTCTCTCTTTGGGGCCTTCCACCCCAGCTGGAGCCTCATGTGGTACGTGCGAACAGGTTCATTTTCATACCATTCCTCTTCCTAATCCAATTACCTCTCACATAAATGTTCAAACTCATTGTGCACCTAGCAATTCAGGTAGCTCTCCCACAAGTGAGCTCCTATTACATAGGGAATTACAATTTGAAGAACCTTCCATTCATGACTCTACATTCAAACAGTTGCCACAGGAATTTAATACTGTGCCACTTTATCCGCAACCTTCAATTTCTCCTATTCCAATTAATGGGAATTCTTCCCATTTCATGGAACAGGAACTTCACTCTTTCCCACCTATTAGATAAAGGTCACAAATTCACACATGTACTTTTAAAAGATCTGAAAGATTTGATGCTTTCCAATTCACTTCAACTTGCTAAGATCGAGGGATTTATGTTGGCTCAAGAAGCCTGCCACAAATTTCATGCAACCTGTCCTGGACGGATGGCCGAAATTGTAAGAAGGACTCTGCCTGTGTCCACCTCAATACAAGCTTCTATATCTCAAACCACTCAAACGATTGATGCCCCTCTATTGCTGAATGGCATGCCTACTTCATTTGCAAATGCAGTTGTTAAACCCGAAGTAATGGCACACTCACACTCTATCTCTCCTCCGATAGAGCTGGCTGAAATAGCCAAACTACAACATGACAGAATTCTACAAATCGAACAAATCATGTATAACTCCAAATTATTTAATTTGGAAATTCTTGAATCTGTGAGTATTTCTCCGCTGATTACCACGGCTGACTCCGCTCCTGATAGTCCGTCTGTTCTCACGAACTTATTGGACTTGGCTGACTCACACGAGATCTCCCAAGATATTGAGGGGCCTAATCACATGTATCATCCTTGTCGTAAAATGAAAAAAGCATAAAATGTAAATGTAAAACGCAAAAACAAGGCAAAACAGAAAACGAACTGCTTAGCTACCAACACAAATGCAGCCTCCTCCTTCCAAAAGTCGGCCTCAAATTGTGTAACAAAAAATGCTTCTTTGAACACTTTGCATATTGGAAATGAAGATCTTCAGCTGAACTCTAGTCGATTAACTGAAAAGAGTCAAATTGCACTGCAACTGAAATCCTCCAAAAAAACGCAAAAAGGTAAGAAGAAAGGCTCTTGTACCTCCCTTTTTCACCAATTTTGGAAAATACTTTTGAAGATCAAGGTGCATTGCGTGCGTCCTTTTGTGATGCAGGCACTCTGCCACCTGCTGCCATGTGTCAGGCAAATTTGAATACGTTCTTTCTTCCCATGGCAAACAAAAAAACAACTTGCCACGCAGGCAAAAGTAATCTTAAGAAAGTTGTTGTTGCTACTGATGCTTCGAACTCAACTTTAGTTCAAGCAATAATTCATCAATCTTTGCCTGGCGCCGCACTGTTAGATGTGCAGGGGTCTCCCATGCAGAACCGCGAAATGCGCGCTTCCACGTCTGACTTATCTGAACAAAGGCCTAATTTGCCTAGACTGGAGCCCGAAGTACCTCTTGCTCAGGCTGGGACCATAGTAACTCCCTAAAGTTCTGGCTCAATGCTGGTGACAGTAACCCAGGGGGAAAGACAGGATGTCTTTGTGCAGCCTGCTGCAATTCGTTCTTCGGCATCTCCTTCAATAATAATTAACAGCAGTCGTGCTTCCTTTAATGACATCCCTGAGGAAACTCAAACCTTAATTGGATGGTCCAGCAATCCTCAAATTAATGGTATGGCATCCATCAATCGCACTTTCCTGATGACCACTCTTTACACAATCCCATCCTTGCGTAATTTAATCTCACAAGATGTGGATTGGATAAAGTTGCCTTTGATCAACAACAATCGGATGCTCTGCAAAGTATTATCGCCCATTATTGCAAAACTTATTTGGGAGCATAAAACCGACTTGCTGTTTCTGGGACTGGAATTACAAGCTTTCCCCTCCATTGAAAAGGCCATGCAATTTTGGGAATTTATACCCCCTGCGTTGATAAAACAAAATAATACCACAAAGGATGCCTTAACGGATCCATCAGAGAATGTAAAAATGTTAGCACAACTTGCTTCTCTAACTTCAGCTCTGAACGGTTTAATGGGGGTACTGCCTAAATTAAATTTCCCTGTTCAGGCAGCTGCTTCAGTCTCTATTCCTCCTACAAAGTCGTAATGTAAAAACCTCATCATCCAATCTTGGAACTGTTGTGGCTTTAATAATCTTTTAACATGGTTCTCAAATATCGACATAGCAAGCCTACCATTGATTTTCTTTTTACAAGAGAACATGTGTGTCCATAACTTTCAATTAGATGGCTTTACTGCCATTCACAATGCAGCCTCACAACCTTTAGTTGGTCGCCCAATAGGTGGAATTAGTATTTTACTTAACAATGATCTTAGATTTGTAATAAATCACAGTGTTTCTACTCAACTGTTTCTATTGTTAGATGTCACCATAAAAATTGTTGAGCCAAGGAGAGTAGTGTTGATATCACTCTATTGGCATTCTCATACTCTGCCTATTGTCGATGCCATGAACTTATTAAACAATTCTATAATGGACACTTTATACACACAACCACCGGCAGAGCTAATGATTGGTGGTGATTTCAATGCATATTTATATGCATCTCCTAATGCTGCTCTACCTACTTAATCCTCCTACTATTTTAAAACTGGTTCTGCAAATGGCCTAAAATGGATTAATTTATTTTCCAATTGGGATCTATGTATAAGCAAAACACCTTGTTCACAGTCTCCTTTCACTTGGCATAGGGTGAATGCTTTTTCGACCATTGATTACATAATTACCTCAAAATACCTCTCTGGTCTTTTATCTATGATTAAGCCTTGTTTTCCTCCATTTGGAGATCATGCCATCTTGGAGGGCACTCTGCTGATACAGCCCGAATCCTTCGATAGGGTCCAAGTGCTAGCCTTGGCCCACTCTGACAGACCGTTTCTTTCCATTTGTTGGAATATGCACACTTGTCGACGTCTGACTTTTTAGTCAATCGAGACTGGTGGCCTGATTCCTGTACGGCTGTGAAACACTCTCAGGTCATTCTCTCTTGGAACATCCACATGATACAGCGTCATCTTATGGCTTTAGCTGACTCCTCGCTGAGCCAGCATAAGCCTTATCAACCGTCCAATATCTTAGCAACTATTCTTGCTAAATTAAAAAAAGAAAAAAATTCTGAATTACGTATGGGGAGGAGGAACTTTGGTATCATGAATTGGAACAGTTGGATGATAGCCAAAAAGGCGATTCAAAGAAAATATAAAAACAAGTTAAAAGCGGCTCGTTCAGCGTTTCATCTTATTGGCAATCAGAATATGGTCCGCTTAATTTCTACGCGCAACATTCGGGATATTTGGAAAATTCTGAGGGGGTCTAATAATTCTTCTCAGCCTCTTTTGGAATCTGCAAAAGATGGTACCTCCTGGTTTAGATTCTTTGAACAAAAATACCTACTTCCGGAGAGATTTAATCAAGTGAACATCTCTGATCTAGTGGCACATATTCCAGAGACATGTCCTTGGGTTGTAGAAGATATTCTTGTCGCAATAGCAAAGTTAAAATATTCAAAATGTGCAGGCCCTGATGGACTACCACCGTGCGTTTTAAAAGATGACCCGGTATTTTGGGCTAATGTATTTTTGAAGATTTTTCATTCGATTTTCAAAACTAAATCACTTCCCCCTTCTTGGGTTAGTTCGATTATCATTCCTCTTCATAAAAAAGGCCCCCTGAACGATCCTCACAATTTTAGGCCAATTGCCCTTATTGATGTTGCTGTCAATATCTTCGCTCTTCTTTTACTTAAAGAGGTGGAGAAACATATCAAAGCGATGAACATTCTGAACAAAGTCCAGACAGGCTTTAGAAAAAACATGGGGATGCAACTGAATGCTACCATACTAGCGCACTTAATTGCCGAAGCCCATAATCCAGTACATGGACCGATCTTCATTGCCTCACTGGACCTATCTTCTGCATTTGACTGTGTAATCCGTAGTAGACCCTGGGACAAAATGTCAAAACTCAATTTCTCCCCTGGTTTGGTGGCGCTGATTGTGCTTTTACATCACAACACGTCTTTCAGAGTACGCATTAACAACAAAGGCCTCTTGACACAAGCTATTCTGACAGCAACTGGTGTTAAACAGGGCTGCAATCTTGCAGCCGTTCTGTTTAATTTATACCTCTCTGACATTGAAGGTATTTGGGATCCCTCTAAATCTAATGTAGTTAAGCTGGGTAAGCTTCACCTGTCTTGGCTTGCATATGCTGACGATGTGCTGTTATTTGACAGCACTCACTCGGGTCTTCAAAATAAATTAGAAGTATTCAATTCATTTTGTAGAGGAAACCACCTTACCATAAATTCTTCCAAATCAAACATTCTTGTACTTTCTTCCAAAAAAAAAGGTCCGTAAGTTTCGTTGGCATTTCGATTCCAAATACCTTCAAATTGTCTCTCAGACAACCTATCTAGGGTATAATCTCGCAAATAACTCTTCTGCAGTCTTTTGGCAACAAGCCATTGCTGAAAAAGTTTTTCCTTTGCAAAATCAAATGAGAATCATTTTCCGCAAATATTGTAAATTCTCCCTAGTACCTCTGCTAGAATTCTATTCCAAAAAGGTAGAAGCCATCATCTTATATGGACTTGATTTGAATCTATTAGATCTATCAATGTTCTTAAATAAATTACAAGCCAAGTTGTGGAAAGTAACTCTATGCCTTCCGGCATATCTTCCTAATGCGATTTTACGCCATGAACTAGGTTTAAACTCTTTGGCTTCGCGCCACAACTGGCAACTCCTGAAAACTTACCTCAATATGAGTTTCCCTGTGGAAAACTCATTATATGAAGACTTCTTCACTATGTTGAGAGAATCCCATCCTAGGTCTATTTCATGTTTTCAGCAGCGCATACGGATTATTCTATCTAACATCAATATTCCTGCAGAAGATTTACAAAACAAACTCAATATTGCTCACAGGCGCTTATTTTTGAACGATTGGGCGGCCACTTGTCTACGGAATACGCGACATATAGACATGCTCAGGTACCCCGCTTGCAATACCTTATGCTCTCCCCTAGCGCTGAAACTCACGCATTATATATGCATTTTCGTTTAGACTAGCTACATACTAAAATGAGAATCAAACATTGGTTTAACAGGGGCATCAATTCAGACGATACCATTTGTAGATTCTGTAAAATGCCAGAATTCAATGAAACTTTAAAACACCTTTTTCTCATATGTCCAACTTTCGAAGCTGAGAGACTAAAAATGATTACTTCATTTAATTCCACCAACACTTTAAATGCAAGAGAATTAATTTGGACTCGTTGTATGTGGGGATCTTGTAATGCGATAATTTTGGCAACTGTCCGATTAGTGAAAATCATTGATGAAGCAATCACTCGGCAGGTGGAGAGCTAGTGAATGTGTGAAGCGTTGAGGTTTTGCTCTTTTTTCTCTTTAATGTTTTGTTTCATTTTATAAGTAAAACATGTTAATCGGTATGGTAGAAATATGTTATTTCTGAATAGATTCGCAGTCCTATGCACGTTACGCGCTGTTTCTTGTTCATTTGGTAACTGTTTTTCCAGTTTGAGGAACTTTTATGAATTTATAAGATGAACCTTTATTGTATTTGTATATACAATTGATATGCTGGATACGCTTTGTCCTTTTTAATCATAAGTGGAGGAAAAACACAAAAACATCCTAGGATGAATATAAAAAGTATTATATAATCCTGTAAATATTTGTTTTTCTTTTTTAAATGATGCAATGATGCACAAATAACAAAAAAAAAAAAATAATTCTGTATGTTAGGATGTGAAACGATGTATGTTGTAAAGAAGAGAAAAATAATTTTGTAAAGATGCGTATGCGTCAAAAACAAAATCATTTAATAAACTTTTATAAAAAAAGAAGTGAGAACACATAGCTTTCACTAAGCGGCAATCAAATCCTGGGAACCTTCAGACGAGATTCTTGGCCTAAAATCAGTGTCTGTGTAAGCCATGAGTTGTACATATTTATATTCATTGGGGGAGGGGAAGGATGGAGGTCATTCTTTTTTGGCAACCCCACATACAGCAAATTATCATGATCCAAGCCATGTCATATTTATGTATTAACAGTTATTGACAGGAACAGCTTGGTAGGAACAGTGTATTGTCAATCGTGAGTCATGATCATTAACGTGCACCCGTGGGCTAGGGCAAGTATAGAGAGGGATATGGGCCAGAATGGGGAACTCTTACTTGCATACAGTGTACTATATTTTACAATTTGTGATTTTGTTGGATTGAGTTGAGGTCCATTGCTGGCCATCCACGCTGCCACAGATCTGATACAGCGACCGAGTGAGTCTGCAGCACTTTCCTTGCCATATTCTACATACATGATGGCCATTGTGGCTTCAGTGTTGATGCATAACAATAAGCTGCAGCTTCTTATATGGTTGGTGGGACGCCTCTTATGAAGAAAAAGCTAAAGTGGTCAAAAGCTGGAGTTCTGCGGTACACTGCATGGTAAGGTATCTCCGGAACGGTTAATTTGAAAGGGGAACACCATAATTATTCCAATCAGGAAGCATTTGTTCCAGGACAGAGACTGGTCTTGAATGTCTGAACAATTCAAAGTAGCCAGAAGATTTCCAAGGATGATAGAACTAAAAACCACTGATCGGTGCAAGAGGACAAAGGCACCTTGTCCTCCACAATCCACCAACATTAATTATCATGTAACATACAGCTAAAGCCAGAGTTCTGTGATACCACCCATCAGTGCCTGACTTTCCTCTGAAACTTGAGGGAACAATGTGGAGGTATAAGCAGCAGAGAAGATTATGGGTGGGAGATATTTTGTTTTGGCTAGACACATCCTGTACTTGTGCACTCCTGTGCACTATTGAAAGGGGAGGTTTGCCTGTTGCATCTCGCAGCCTGGAGAACATTTAGCCTCTCAGTTAAGGGATACAACCTTTCTGGGAGACTAGCCACTGTGTTGCCTTGTGGTTTTCATTGGGCCATTTAGTGAAAGGAACTGATAGCTTGATGGAGTGCAGCTGTGAGGCTGCAATACAACTCTCACATGCCAATGAGTTACAGGAAAAGGGTTCCCAGATTGTTCCAATCTACAGTGGTTTGGACGACTTCTATAGCCCCCAAGCCCGGCCAGTTTTAGTTTTTGTAATATATTAATGCCTTTCACAAAACCCGCACAGCAGGAAGTCGAGTTTGTGTGGATGCCATTGTTGACCAACTCTCAGCCAATAGCAATGCTAGGAATGTTGTCAATATCTACTGGTATTGACCTATTTTCAAACATTCTGCCCTCAGAATCAAATAGGGAATAGCAGAAAGCATGTCTTAGCCGACAAAACAGCAGTGCAATTTCCTTGCAAGATTTCTTGCAACAGCACTCTGGCTGGATTTTTTTGTCAGTGACCGGCGTCATCCAAGTTAACACACCAAAGGCAAAGCTAAAACAAAGAAACATGTTTTCACATTCATTTAAATTAATGTGACTAATTGGATTCTGCTCCACAGGGTTACAAGGAAGAGAAGGAGTAGAATCACCCATTCAGCCTTCACACTACTACAAACCAACACACAACGCAATAACAAAGGTAAAACAGGGACAGTTGAGAGATATACCTCCTTTGCCTTTTGGCGTAGCGTGGGCTGTGATAAGGCTATGCTCTTAAGAGGGGTGTGAAGGTGAACCAGCAGTGACCCAAACAATATAGTATATCGACCCAAAATAAAGGGAATGCCAAATCAAGGCGCTTTACAAATATATACTTTAATCAGACACACCATCTGCATGTTGAATGAATAGAAAATAATGTACAAACACCCTCCCCAAAGGAAGAACAGAGAAGATGCAACAGAATGGAGGATGTAGTACTCTGAGAGTAGTTCCAGGGGTCGTGGGTACATTTCTAGCCAGAAAAAGGATATCGTCGATGAAAACGGGAGCAATTCTGTACTAATCAGTCTCTAGGGTCCCATTGTACAGAGGGGGCAGTTCAGAGTCAACAGTACTTGGATTTAGTTCTTGTTGGGCTGACGCAGTCAGACTGGGTGTCGAACGTAGATGCGAGTGGATCCAGCTCAGCTCGGGCATTTTGGATTGTGGAAGCCCCAACAGCAAGCAGGGGTTAAGTAGGGGCAAGGATGGGTGCTCTGTGCAGTATAAGGGCTACTGCCACATGGGCATCTGTGACCTCTGGACCTGCTATTTGCCATGTGTAAAGCAGGCTCTGTGACCTAGGGTACTGATGCAGCAGGCCACAGATACATACTATGCATTTGGCATGGGATTGGTGAAAGGGGAATCTAATCAACAGCTTACCCTTTCTGAGATGGAACTACTCAAATAATGTTATCATTTCAATAAAAAAAAAGCCAGGGCTTTGCACCCTTGCCAGATAGCAGTTCCTCACAGTTAACCATCTACTTTTACATTACACCTATTGCATGGTCTTGGTCAAACCGTTTCAGTTCCACCAAGCTAAAAATTCAAATTCTTCCTCCACAATGATAACCTTGGTATTTAAATGCTGCAAAATATAAGCACATTTAATTTACTAATACATTGTACCAGCGTCTCAAAACGTAAAACAATGCAAGCACATCTCATCACTTGCACCAAAAAAAGGTGGACCCAAATCCAAGAAGTGCATCTGAATCTGTGCATGTTAAATGTACAGATTCAGATACTCTTTGTCCCTCCTTTTGCTTAAATAAGGGGGCGTGTTTGCACATTTCCATGCACTTCCCAAATGTGCAAATGGGATGCACCTTGAAATGCACGAAAATGTAACGAAATATAATGTAAGTGGTCTTGTATAAGTTCCCTTGTACCACCATTGGCGGTCTAGTTGCTCTTGGCTCTGAAAGAAAAAAAGGGGTGTTGTTCATCAGTGGGATAGTGGGAAAGGAAGATAGGAAAACTGGGTTGTTGATGGGGGCGCGTTTGGAGGTGCCAAACTTTGCAACGTTTTGGGTCTGGTAAACCTCTTATGTGGGAGAGTGCAATAGGGCTAAAGAGGAGTGCTTAGTTGTGGCTCGTTTAGTGTTGATGGGCTAACGGCTGGGCCTGTGATGGCTGTCTGTGCATGGTGTGTGCGTGCAGCATAAGTTGTTAAGAGATCCTCGGGGGGAGTCAGTTAGTAAGGGAAATGTGGAAGTAGGCCTCTCAATGCAAAACAATCTGCAACCCTTGACCCGCTACATTGTACCCCATCAGGAACAAAATAAGCATCTGTGAGTTGGCAGATGATGGAAACTCAGTCATGGCCAAACCATGCTAAGGGTTAAGGGAGGGAAGAATTTGAAGTTCTGTGGAAGGGCATCTTGAAATTTGATGACCGCAATCACCCTTTTCACCATCCATAGTATTCTGGTTCGCAGGTTGATAGATGCCTCAACCTCACTCTAACGTGTTCAAGTGCTGTACTCACTGGCCTTCTGGGACTTTTGCCTGTCGAGGGCAGGGCAAGGCATTTGTCTGCAATTCACTAGGAATCGGTCTGGCAAAGACGTGAACCCCTGCTCATTTCACCCAGAGGTTTACCCTGCTGTCTCCCACAAGTCCCAAACTCTTCTCACAGAGTCCAAAATGAAATGAAATACTCTGCTCAACCAACACCAATAGTCACAACGCAAAGAGGTTTTGATACAGCACCAGGTGTTGAGTATCAGAGTGATTCTACAACTCACCAGGGGATTTTTCATGATGAAACGAGGAGCAGAAACGATGAAAGGTGAAGTGTAGATTCTTGTTAAGGAGAATTCTCAAGAATGTGCTAATTTCCCTTACCTTTTGAGACCCCCAGCAACGTTGCTGGATTTCTAGGATTTTAATTTTTACCTGGAAAGAGTGTGAGCCTTTTTTCCCACTCTTTCATGTATTTTGATATATGTTTTACTTTTGTGTTCTTTCGATATGGAGTTATAAACAACTCCATAGGCATCATCTTTTTCCTGGGTGTCACACAGCGCCTTCAGTGCAGTGGCACAGGGGTGACTTTCAGACTCCCCAGGTTTAAATACCTTCTCTGGGACTGACTAGTGTCTCCAGAGCATGTAAAGTTAAATTGACTTCACCAGTCTTTTTAAATGTCCAGGCCCAGCTCACACTATCTTCGTATAGTTTGCTGCAGGGGTTGCCTAGCATCACCTAGGTCTAAACACTCATGTAACAGTCAAATGTTACCCTTTCCTGTTGAAATGGTTGGTGGCAGTGGTTTTAGAATGAACTACCATGATTTTTCCTGACTGCGAACACCAGTAGCTAAAAATCGTGTCAGTAAAGTTTTCCAATATCGCGCCCAAGAGCTATGACTCTGGTCAACTTTTTTTGCCGTTTCTTTTAGGAAAGGTCCTTCTTGTGTTTGTCTCTAGGCACCAAACCAGGTTGGGTCCCTTTGTTCAATGCCCTTTGGCAGGCTTCAGTGCTGAATCCCTCCTCTGGCGCCTGAGTGTCTGGGGTGGACAGGATGTGAGGGAGGTTTATTCATAACCTTTGTCTTTTTGCCCCTTTTGAAAGTTCCTAAGCGCCATTTTGCTCCCACTTCAGGGGAACCTAACTTGTTCAGAAACGTATTGGTTCAGTATTGTAGTGTATTATTGTGTGATATTGAGCTGCTTCTTACTAGTGGAAAGTTTTCCAACTGACTGTGTCAATCAATTTATATTCTTTTACCAAGAAACCTTGAGTAAGTGTGTGTTTGAACCACTGTAATTGCAAGACCTTTGTGCAACATCTTGTACTGCTCACTTCCCTCTTGAGATACGTCTGGCTGCTCAGCCACTGCTACCACATAACTGTGTAGTACAGGCTTGTACCAAAGGTGAAATTGTACTTACACTTGTAGTCTGTGTGTAGTGTTCCCAAAGGGTACTGCATGTGATTCTGCCTAACAATTCTTAAAACATTTGCGCACCGTGGCCTTAAAAAAGGGGCATAGGGGGCGACATGTGCCGAATGTGTTAGCAGTGACAGACAGGGGGTTTGGAGGTGGAGATATGATTGAATTTCAAATAAGGATGCAATCTCATATTTGCTGTCTCTCTAGCCCCTTGCTAACTTTCCTTACTTGTGCCACACTTAAAGGATGGGAACGGTCCAAAAACAACCATGGTTTATTCATCCAGATTTTAAAATCAACGACCTTTGCTGGCCATAGTGGTAAGGCTTAATACATGAGAGGTTAATTCCTGAATCTTTCAAGCATCAAATCTGAAGTGGGAGAGCAGCAGTACGAACCACTTCTCTCCCCTCTGCTTTGCTATCCTTCAAACTAGGATACAAATGCTTTATTGTGTTTCATAGTAGTAGGCCCTTGTAGGGCCTGCCATTGTGTAAGTACTCCCAGCACCCAAAGGTCATGCATTAGTGTCTGGAGCGTTCTCACTAAACAAATGCATTCAGGGGTATTCACTAGTGCATCTTTGTGCCTTGAAACGCATTGTGTACACGGATATTTAAAAAAACTATAAATACAATGAAAATTAATACTGTTCAGCCCCCTGAAATGCACAGGTCACCTTTGAGAATAAGGCAACCTGCACATTCCTCCAGTGAGCACATACTATTCACTTCTTTCAGAATATGCCCAATTATGACTATTTACTATATTACTATTAAACTAATGATGATTCCTTCACTGATACAACTCCATAACCTATAGTGCCATTACTACTATGTGCTAATAGCCATACATATCACAGCAGGTGTTATTATTGTTTGGTATAGTGGCCATCCACCAATGTATGGCCCTCGGTTGCGCCTCAGGCTATAACTTTGGGCTGGGTTATTATCCAGTGATATCTCAGTGTGTAAGGCTATAACATTTTTCAGTAAGAAATTCCATTTGCGTCTGCACTGGTGTCCCACAAGGGTTCTCAGTGCTTCATTTTATATCTTGGCAACAATTGGTTTCTCCTGATGTTACCGCTAGAGACTGGTGGAACAGCATGTTTCATTATCATAAGTCTGTGTTATTGAATGTTTCTCTATGCTTTAAATCTGAATTCTTACCTGTAGGATTTGTGATACGTTTGGCCCTTTGTTGTGCTGTTTGCAATATGGCCCAACCACTGATTAGACACGTTTTAATAGTACATGGCATGTAGTAGTGGTCCTGTAGCTATGGTTAAGGTGCTCAACTCATAGGAAGAGTAGTTTTTTGGTGGCTTATAACTTGCCCCCATGGACAAATCCTCACCAAACTTTGCAAAATAAGTATATGACCCCCTCAAAATGATTCTGCGAAGTCTGGTGTGGTTTTGTCCGGGGGGGCAAGTTATAAGCCACCAAAAAAGTGCTCTTCCGATTAGTCTGGGAAACCCATTTGGGGTTTTTAAGAAAGAAGGCCTGGAAAGGGTGGAGGAGTGGAATAAAGTTGATATTGAGCTATTCTTAGAGGTTAAAATGGGGTTTGCAGGTGCTGCTGAGTCCGTGTTAAGTCGTCGCAACTGCACAATGCGATGTAAGCAAAAAGTCTGGAAAACACATTTGGGGTTATTTGGTGGCCGAAAGCGGGCCTGGAAAGGGTGGAGGAGTGGAGTTTATATGTAGCTGTTTTTGTATGTGGAAAAGGGTTTTCAGGTGCCGCCGAGTACGCAGCCAATTTAGTGTCTGCAGACATCATTTGGGTGGCAGGGGGTTCTGGGTGAGTCTTTTTATTTGAAGGTTTATTGTACATACTTGTTATTTGGTTTAATTATATTGTAGTGGTTATGAACAGCAACCAGTTTATTGGGTGCATGGCCATAAGCCAAGCCCCAGAGAATCTGGCCGCTGGCAAAACACATTATAGTAATATGTGTATAGTAATTATAGGTACTGTAGGGTGAGTATACCGTATTTGTGATATGGTAATATGGTGGAATTATATAATTGAATTATATGTGGTATTTATAATCGTGCAATTGAGGATAGTGCTCCTCGATCTTTTTCCGCTTTTGACACAGAGTCAACCTCTCTAACCTCATTAAATGGCTACATGATACCTTGCACCACAGACTGGGCACTGGACTGGTAGAATTGTTTCCCTCACTTACCACCCTTCCCAGATGCAATTGGGCCGTTTCTCCTCCACCACCTCACTGTTTAACTGCAGCATCCTCTAGGGTGGTATTCTATCGCTGTGGCTCTTCAATATATGATATGATATGATGTTTTATTTATATAGCGCCTATACACAGTTTGTATCAAAGTGCTTCATGACAAGGGAGGGGACATGGGAAAATACAAAAACATTCTTACAGGCCATGAATAACAAGAATGTTGCATTAACTATTGTATTCAGTCTGGCAACATTTAAGATAGGGCAAGTGCTAAGACACAGATAGGAAGTAGATGGGCCACAGACAGGTGACTACAGTACTAGGTCTGATAACATTTCTGGTAGAGCTGGGGAATACACAAGGTGAGTGAGAGGGGTGTAGAATGGAGGGAGAGAAATGAAACAAATGACTGTCATAATAGGCCTGAAGACATTTCAGATAGTGCTGGAGCGAGAGGGTGGGGATAACAATTAAGGGGGGGGGACAAACTATTTTTACTATCATACTAGGTCCAAGGACAATTCTGATAGATTAAGTGCATAGAAGAACGTAAGGGATGGGGAAGGAGAGAGAGAGAAGGGTGAAGTGGAAAAAGTGAAAAGTGCGAGAAGCAGAGTGGAGAGCGAAAACAGTTGCAGAGGTCAGTAAAACACATACAGGGTAATTCATAGAATTTCGCAGAAAAGTGTCGCAAGCGGCTGGCGCAGAGTGTCCGCGTGCGATTGACTGCGCCAGGCACGTGCGCTAAAACCGATTTCCGCGGACACCGTATTCATGGATTTCATGCTCCCAAACCAGCCGTGGCGCAGAGTATCGCAGCGACCCTGCAGCAGCGCCAGTAACGCCCCCAAGAACGCCCTCGCGCAAGGAAAAGCCAGCAAAATCGCTAAATCATCGCAAAGGGCTGCGCTAACCCTGGACCAGTTTACAGGGCAGCCAAACAAGGAACGCAAAGCGGGTAACGTGCATATCAGGGGTACACGTGAAGTCATACACGCGATTAGCCAGGGTAAGTGTATTACAGGGGTACACGTGAAGTCATACACGCGATTAGCCAGGGTACGTGTATTACAGGGGTACGCGGGAAGTTTAACACGCGATTAGCCAGGGTAAGTGTATTACAGGGGTACGCGGGAAGTTTAACACGCGATTAGCCAGGGTACGTGTATTACAGGGGTACGCGGGAAGTTCAACACGCGATTGGCCAGGGTACATGTATTACAGGGGTACGCGGGAAGTTTAACACGCGATTGGCCAGGGTACGTGTATTACAGGGGTACGCGTGAAGTTATACACGCGATTAGCCAGGGTACGTGTATTACAGGGGTACGCGGGAAGTTTAACACGCGATTGGCCAGGGTACGTGTATTACAGGGGTACGCGGGAAGTTCAACACGCGACTGGCCAGGGTACGTGTATTACAGGGGTACGCGGGAAGTTTCACATGCGATTTGGCCAGGTACGTGTATTACAGGGGTGCGTGGGAATTATCACACGCGATTTGGCTTGGTACGTGTATTACAGGGGTGTGCGGGAATTATCACACGCAATTAGGCTGGGTGGGTCCTCACAGGTGTTCCCTGTACACCCTGCACAGCCCCTGCAGGCAGCCCACAAAACAGGGGACTACCCTGCACACCTGCTCATGTCCCCCTGCATCCCCACCCCCCAGCAGTGCAGGGGCACCCTCCACCAGGCCCCCACTCATGTCTCCCACCACCCCCACCCCCCAGCCACCAGGGTCACCCTCCACCAGGCCCCCACTCATGTCTCCCACCACCCCCACCCCCCAGCCACCAGGGTCACCCTCCACCAGGGCCCCACTCATGTCTCCCACCACCCCCACCCCCCAGCACTGTGGGGCACCTGCCAGCAGGCCCCCACCCATGTCCAACTCATGTCTCCCACCACCCCCACACCCCAGCAGTGCAGGGTCACCCTCCACCAGGCCCCCACTCATGTCTACCACCACCCCCACCCCCCAGCCACCAGGGTCACCCTCCACCAGGCCCCCACTCATGTCCCCTATCACCCCCACCCCCCAGCCACCAGGGTCACCCTCCACCAGGGCCCCACTCATGTCTCCCACCACCCCCACCCCCCAGCACTGTGGGGCACCTGCCAGCAGGCCCCCACCCATGTCCAACTCATGTCTCCCACCACCCCCACCCCCCAGCACTGTGGGGCACCTGCCAGCAGTCCCCCACCCATGTCCAACTCATGTCCCCCACCACCCCCACCCCCCAGCACTGTGGGGCACCTGCCAGTAGGCCCACACCCATGTCCAACTCATGTCTCCCACCACCCCCACCCCCCAGCCACCAGGGTCACCCTCCACCAGGGCCCCACTCATGTCTCCCACCACCCCCACCCCCCAGCACTGTGGGGCACCTGCCAGCAGGCCCCCACCCATGTCCAACTCATGTCTCCCACCACCCCCACCCCCCAGCACTGTGGGGCACCTGCCAGTAGGCCCCCACCCATGTCCAACTCATGTCTCCCACCACCCCCACCCCCCAGCACTGTGGGGCACCTGCCAGCAGGCCCCCACCCATGTCCAACTCATGTCTCCCACCACCCCCACCCCCCAGCCACCAGGGTCACCCTCCACCAGGGCCCCACTCATGTCTCCCACCACCCCCACCCCCCAGCACTGTGGGGCACCTGCCAGCAGGCCCCCACCCATGTCCAACTCATGTCTCCCACCACCCCCACACCCCAGCAGTGCAGGGTCACCCTCCACCAGGCCCCCACTCATGTCTACCACCACCCCCACCCCCCAGCCACCAGGGTCACCCTCCACCAGGCCCCCACTCATGTCCCCTATCACCCCCACCCCCCCGCCACCAGGGTCACCCTCCACCAGGCCCCCACTCATGTGTCCCACCACCCCCACCCCCCAGCAGTGCAGGGGCAGCCTCCACCAGACCCCCACTCATGTCTCCCACCACCCCCACCCCCCAGCAGTGCAGGGGCAGCCTCCACCAGGCCCCCACTCATGTCTCCCTCCACCCCCACCCCCCAGCAGTGCAGGGGCAGCCTCCACCAGGCCCCCACTCATGTCCCCTATCACCCCCACCCCCCCGCCACCAGGGGCACCCTCCACCAGGCCCCCACTCATGTCCAACTCATGTCTCCCACCACCCCCACCCCCCAGCCACCAGGGTCACCCTCCACCAGGGCCCCACTCATGTCTCCCACCACCCCCACCCCCCAGCACTGTGGGGCACCTGCCAGCAGGCCCCCACCCATGTCCAACTCATGTCTCCCACCACCCCCACCCCCCAGCACTGTGGGGCACCTGCCAGCAGTCCCCCACCCATGTCCAACTCATGTCCCCCACCACCCCCACCCCCCAGCACTGTGGGGCACCTGCCAGTAGGCCCACACCCATGTCCAACTCATGTCTCCCACCACCCCCACCCCCCAGCCACCAGGGTCACCCTCCACCAGGGCCCCACTCATGTCTCCCACCACCCCCACCCCCCAGCACTGTGGGGCACCTGCCAGCAGGCCCCCACCCATGTCCACCATGTCCAACTCATGTCTCCCACCACCCCCACCCCCCAGCACTGTGGGGCACCTGCCAGTAGGCCCCCACCCATGTCCAACTCATGTCTCCCACCACCCCCACCCCCCAGCACTGTGGGGCACCTGCCAGCAGGCCCCCACCCATGTCCAACTCATGTCTCCCACCACCCCCACCCCCCAGCCACCAGGGTCACCCTCCACCAGGCCCCCACTCATGTCCCCTATCACCCCCACCCCCCAGCCACCAGGGTCACCCTCCACCAGGCCCCCACTCATGTCTCCCACCACCCCCACCCCCCAGCAGTGCAGGGGCAGCCTCCACCAGGCCCCCACTCATGTCTCCCACCACCCCCACACCCCAGCAGTGCAGGGTCACCCTCCACCAGGCCCCCACTCATGTCTACCACCACCCCCACCCCCCAGCCACCAGGGTCACCCTCCACCAGGCCCCCACTCATGTCCCCTATCACCCCCACCCCCCCGCCACCAGGGGCACCGTCCACCAGGCCCCCACTCATGTCTCCCACCACCCCCACCCCCCAGCAGTGCAGGGGCAGCCTCCACCAGGCCCCCACTCATGTCTCCCACCACCCCCACCCCCCAGCAGTGCAGGGGCAGCCTCCACCAGGCCCCCACTCATGTCCCCTATCACCCCCACCCCCCGCCACCAGGGGCACCCTCCACCAGGCCCCCACTCATGTCTCCCACCACCCCCACCCCCCAGCAGTGCAGGGGCAGCCTCCACCAGGCCCCCACTCATGTCCCCTATCACCCCCACCCCCCGCCACCAGGGGCACCCTCCACCAGGCCCCCACTCATGTCTCCCACCACCCCCACCCCCCAGCAGTGCAGGGGCAGCCTCCACCAGGCCCCCACTCATGTCTCCCATCACCCCCACCCCCCAGCAGTGCAGGGGCAGCCTCCACCAGGCCCCCACTCATGTCCCCTATCACCCCCACCCCCCCGCCACCAGGGGCACCCTCCACCAGGCCCCCACTCATGTCTCCCACCACCCCCACCCCCCAGCCACCAGGGTCACCCTCCACCAGGGCCCCACTCATGTCTCCCACCACCCCCACCCCCCAGCAGTGCAGGGTCACCCTCCACCAGGGCCCCACTCATGTCTCCCACCACCCCCACCCCGCAGCACTGTGGGGCACCTGCCAGCAGGCCCCCACCCATGTCCCCCTGCACCCCCACCCCCCTGCCACCATGTGCAGCCCCCACCAGGTCCTCACAATCCCCAATCATGTGCGTAATGGTCATCCTCCACAGCCAAAAAGACCTACCAAGTAACCCATTCACCCACATGGAAATGGAAATCACATGTTACACCCCCAATGTACATGAAGCAAATGAACCCATGTCCGTCACACACATATTTTCAAATTGAATGGGAAAACACACAACATGACATGCATGAAACCAATGAGATGAAACCACACAGTGAACAATGGAAAAAAAAATGTATTGAAAAAAATACAAATGCCAAAGAAAGAAAACTAACTACAATGTAAATGTGAAAAAATAAGCTGCATGTCCGCATAAAAACACAAAACTAGAAAATCAAATCCAAAAAATTATGTCCAAAGTGAAATGTAAAAACTCTCCATGCAACAAAGAACTATGTACAAAAATAACAAGGGTCCATCATCACAACTGAACTAAGGAAACCTCCTAAAAATCCTACCTAAATATCTACTATATACAAAAAGTGGAGCAGTGTCCGTCGACTCCAAATAATAATAAGAACGAAAGGAAACCTAAAACTAAAGAACTATATACAAAGGCGGTGGGCAAGTCCAGCGGCTCACTCTGTGGTGTTCCGGGCCAGGGTATCATCGAACTCCTGTTCGATGTCCCGGAGGCGGTCCAGTTCCATGGCCCCGAGGGTCCGCAGGGACGACGCCGTGTCCTCCTCCAACCCCCTGCGGATTGCCTCGAGGCACTCGGCCCGCCTCAGGGCCCTCCGCATGGAGTTCTCCGCCCTGACCATTGTGAGCCGCGCCTCTTCCGCCCGCCGCCGCTCCGCACCTATGGCGTGGCACAACCGCTGCCACACGGAAGACACTCTCTGTCCTGGGTCCTCCTGCCCTCCGGCCGATGCCTGCCCCTCCGATGTCGAAGGCCCCGAGCCTTCATGGCTCCCACCATCTTGCTGCTGCTGCTGCTGCTCTGCCTCTGCCCGTGCACTGCCTCCTGCTGCCTGCACATCCTCCGCCGGCTGGGGTGCACCTGTTGATGTGGCCACCCCTGCTGGACGTCCGACTCCCGACTGTGGCAGGGATGCCTCCTCCACCAGCCTGGCCGCACTGTCAGAGGCAGCTCCACAGGGCACCCAGGTGACTGATGGGTGGGAAGATGGCACAGAGGACGACTGGCGCGTAGGGGGTCCAGTTGAGGAGGGGGTCGGAACAAGCCCCATCAGACGGAGGAATCCGGTCTGGGTGACCTGTCCCAGCAGGCTGACGTGGTCAACGAGCCATTCGAGATGACGTGCAGTCTCTCCATGAAAAGACTGCAGGTCACCTCGCATGGCCCGTTGACGCAACGCCACACCAGCCAGGACAGGCTCAACCCGGACCTGGATAGCCACGTCCGCAGGCAGAGGAAGGCCAGTTGACATCAGCTCATCCCCTGCCTGAAAACGGGTCTGGACGTAGGCATCCCTGCTGGTGCAAGATGATGCAGGGACAGGATCGGGGACAGGATTGCACACAGGCACCTCCGCGGCCGCCTGTGCTGCCTCCTGTCCCAGGTCCTGGACTGCACCACTAGCACCAGTGGGATCCCCACCTCCAGACCCCGTCTCTGGTGCTTGCGCGGCCCCCTCCTCCACCAAACCCCCCACCAACCTGGATGACTCTGTGCCATCTTCCCCTGTAGGGCCCTGTGGGGTCCCAGCTGCCCCTTCTGCTGCCGAGGAGTCCAACTGCAACCTCCGCCTCTTGGACCTCCCCCCGGCAGCTGCGGCCTGGGACGCGGCACCGGACTCCTCACTCCCCGACGAGATGACAACACGGGAGGGGGGCCGGGCCTTGCGTCTCCGGCTGGCGGTCGGATCCCCGCCGCTGTGCTCCACAGCACCTTCTCCGCCCTCTTCATCAGTTGACGCTGCAGACAGGGAGAAACAAAACACAGGCATCAGGGCACTGTACAATGGACACATACACGCATGACAGTTGCACATGAGTGGCATTGGCAAACCTCAGACATGTCATCACAATCCCCAACACACATGTCATTGCAACTGGCACACATGAGCCATACCACAGCCATATCGCAACTGCCACCACCATCCCTACACATACAACAGCATCAGCAGCCAAAGGGGAGCCATACATCACATGCAACACAGGAAGTGCACCACACATGTACACACACCACCACACTTGCATGCATGTCTACACCTCTGCCAAGTGTCGCACTGTTCAGACGGGCATCCATGTCACATCTGCCAATCAGGCTTCCACATACCGCTGTCACATGCATCCATGTAGCATCACTGTTGCACCTTTGACAAATACACACACATGCACATGTACACAGTGCTCATACATGCAGCCGAAAACAACATACATGCCTGACATCACGGACATGTCTACTTACATACACATTCATCCAAACATGTGTGCACGCACAACTGCATTTGCCATGCAAGCCCACACACACAAGCACCATCCATGTCTCACACATTACAGCCCTCGCATGTGTCAGCCCCACGGCCCTGTACACCCCCACCCATACTCCACCCCATACAAACAGATGTGCAACCGGCACAATGGGGAATGATCACCACACGCCCTGCTCACAACTAGGATGCATGTACACTCACCGCTCGACTCCAGACGGCTCTGCTTCTCTAGGACCTGGACGTGGAGCGCTGGGGATATGCGTTCCAGGACCCCCATCTGTTCTTCCGACAAGTGGCCCCGGCGCCCCTTGGCATCCGCTGCCTTCAAGAGGCGCCGGGCCTTGTTCAGGGTCCTGGACCTGAAGTCCTCCCAGCGCTTCCTGACATGTTGTAAGTCCCGGACTGCCACCCCCTCCGCGTTGATGGCAGTCACGATGTCTGTCCAGATCCGAGTCCGTCCTTCCTTGTCGGCGCGGGAACTTCCAAAGAGGGCATCATACTGCCCCAGGACTTGCTCCACCAGGACACCAACTTCGGTGGCACTGAAGCTGGTGCCCCTCTGCCTCTCTGGCCGGGGGTTGTCAGTGGTCACAGATGGTGTTAGGCCCGACATGACAACCCCAGAGGCAGGAGTGGGTGGGCAACTGGGTCCTGGGGCTGGGCTGTGGAGCGATGGAATTCCAGTCGGGAGTCTTCTGTTCCAGCAGGGGTGGTCACAGCAACAGCACCCCTGGCTGATGTGCAGGCAGCAAATGGCAGTGCACGTGGGCAGCAGGCAGTCAGGCAGCAGCAGATAGCAGGTGGGAGCGTGCTCGGGGCTCTGGGGGGCAGTAATTCGGCCTTCTGGACAGGAGCGTGGTCTCCCGTGTGCTCACGCGTGGCCAGCTTGGTACGGAGTGAATTGGCACGTGAAAATCCTGCACGTCAGCGTGAAAACCGAGGAAATGCCCTTAGCGCGTAAGCGCGTCAGCACGCATACGCGATTCCATTGGACCAAAGGCCCTCAGCGCGTAAGCGCGTCTGTGACGTGACCCGCACGGGTGTTTCCCACACAGCACGTGATGACAGAGCACACGTGGAAAGACTGCACGTCAGAGTCTCATCGCGTGTAATTGGACAAAAGTGCGTGTACACGCGATTGGCCTATGTACGTGTATATGAGGTGTGCGCGGACACTTACACACGCAAGTACGTCAGCGCACCTGTATCCCGGTGTACGGCCATTTCCACCAATCACACGCAATGAGACTCTGACGTGCAGTCTTTCCACGTGTGCTCTGTCATCACGTGCTGTGTGGGAAACACCCGTGCGGGTCACGTCACAGACGCGCTTACGCGCTGAGGGCCTTTGGTCCAATGGAATCGCGTATGCGTGCTGACGCGCTTACGCGCTAAGGGCCTTTCCTCGGTTTTCACGCTGACGTGCAGGATTTTCACGTGCCCATTCACTCCGTACCAAGCTGGCCACGCGTGAGCACACTGGAGACCACGCTCCTGCCCAGAAGCCCGAATTACTGCCCCCCAGAGCCCCGAGCACGCTCCCACCTGCTATCTGCTGCTGCCTGACTGCCTGCTGCCCACGTGCACTGCCATTTGCTGCCTGCACATCAGCCAGGGGTGCTGTTGCTGTGACCACCCCTGCTGGAACAGAAGACTCCCGACTGGAATTCCATCGCTCCACAGCCCAGCCCCAGGACCCAGTTGCCCACCCACTCCTGCCTCTGGGGTTGTCATGTCGGGCCTAACACCATCTGTGACCACTGACAACCCCCGGCCAGAGAGGCAGAGGGGCACCAGCTTCAGTGCCACCGAAGTTGGTGTCCTGGTGGAGCAAGTCCTGGGGCAGTATGATGCCCTCTTTGGAAGTTCCCGCGCCGACAAGGAAGGACGGACTCGGATCTGGACAGACATCGTGACTGCCATCAACGCGGAGGGGGTGGCAGTCCGGGACTTACAACATGTCAGGAAGCGCTGGGAGGACTTCAGGTCCAGGACCCTGAACAAGGCCCGGCGCCTCTTGAAGGCAGCGGATGCCAAGGGGCGCCGGGGCCACTTGTCGGAAGAACAGATGGGGGTCCTGGAACGCATATCCCCAGCGCTCCACGTCCAGGTCCTAGAGAAGCAGAGCCGTCTGGAGTCGAGCGGTGAGTGTACATGCATCCTGGTTGTGAGCAGGGCGTGTGGTGATCATTCCCCATTGTGCCGGTTGCACATCTGTTTGTATGGGGTGGAGTATGGGTGGGGGTGTACAGGGCCGTGGGGCTGACACATGCGAGGGCTGTAATGTGTGAGACATGGATGGTGCTTGTGTGTGTGGGCTTGCATGGCAAATGCAGTTGTGCGTGCACACATGTTTGGATGAATGTGTATGTAAGTAGACATGTCCGTGATGTCAGGCATGTATGTTGTTTTCGGCTGCATGTATGAGCACTGTGTACATGTGCATGTGTGTGTATTTGTCAAAGGTGCAACAGTGATGCTACATGGATGCATGTGACAGCGGTATGTGGAAGCCTGATTGGCAGATGTGACATGGATGCCCGTCTGAACAGTGCGACACTTGGCAGAGGTGTAGACATGCATGCAAGTGTGGTGGTGTGTGTACATGTGTGGTGCACTTCCTGTGTTGCATGTGATGTATGGCTCCCCTTTGGCTGCTGATGCTGTTGTATGTGTAGGGATGGTGGTGGCAGTTGCGATATGGCTGTGGTATGGCTCATGTGTGCCAGTTGCAATGACATGTGTGTTGGGGATTGTGATGACATGTCTGAGGTTTGCCAATGCCACTCATGTGCAACTGTCATGCGTGTATGTGTCCATTGTACAGTGCCCTGATGCCTGTGTTTTGTTTCTCCCTGTCTGCAGCGTCAACTGATGAAGAGGGCGGAGAAGGTGCTGTGGAGCACAGCGGCGGGGATCCGACCGCCAGCCGGAGACGCAAGGCCCGGCTCCCCTCCCGTGTTGTCATCTCCTCGGGGAGTGAGGAGTCCGGTGCCGCGTCCCAGGCCGCAGCTGCCGGGGGGAGGTCCAAGAGGCGGAGGTTGCAGTTGGACTCCTCGGCAGCAGAAGGGGCAGCTGGGACCCCACAGGGCCCAACAGGGGAAGATGGCACAGAGTCATCCAGGTTGGTGGGGGGTTTGGTGGAGGAGGGGGCCGCGCAAGCACCAGAGACGGGGTCTGGAGGTGGGGATCCCACTGGTGCTAGTGGTGCAGTCCAGGACCAGGGACAGGAGGCAGCACAGGCGGCCGCGGAGGTGCCTGTGTGCAATCCTGTCCCCGATCCTGTCCCTGCATCATCTTGCACCAGCAGGGATGCCTACGTCCAGACCCGTTTTCAGGCAGGGGATGAGCTGACGTCAACTGGCCTTCCTCTGCCTGCGGACGTGGCCATCCAGGACCGGGTTGAGCCTGTCCTGGCTGGCGTGGCGTTGCGTCAACGGGCCATGCGAGGTGACCTGCAGTCTTTTCATGGAGAGACTGCACGTCATCTCGAATGGCTCGTTGACCACGTCAGCCTGCTGGGACAGGTCACCCAGGCCGGATTCCGCTGTCTGATGGGGCTTGCTCCGACCCCCTCCTCAACTGGACCCCCTACGCGCCAGTCGTCCTCTGTGCCATCTTCCCACCCATCAGTCACCTGGGTGCCCTGTGGAGCTGCCTCTGACAGTGCGGCCAGGCTGGTGGAGGAGGCATCCCTGCCACAGTCGGGAGTCGGACGTCCAGCAGGGGTGGCCACATCAACAGGTGCACCCCAGCCGGCGGAGGATGTGCAGGCAGCAGGAGGCAGTGCACGGGCAGAGGCAGAGCAGCAGCAGCAGCAGCAAGATGGTGGGAGCCATGAAGGCTCGGGGCCTTCGACATCGGAGGGGCAGGCATCGGCCGGAGGGCAGGAGGACCCAGGACAGAGAGTGTCTTCCGTGTGGCAGCGGTTGTGCCACGCCATAGGTGCGGAGCGGCGGCGGGCGGAAGAGGCGCGGCTCACAATGGTCAGGGCGGAGAACTCCATGCGGAGGGCCCTGAGGCGGGCCGAGTGCCTCGAGGCAATCCGCAGGGGGTTAGAGGAGGACACGGCGTCGTCCCTGCGGACCCTCGGGGCCATGGAACTGGACCGCCTCCGGGACATCGAACAGGAGTTCGATGATGCCCTGGCCCGGAACACCACAGAGTGAGCCGCTGGACTTGCCCGCCGCCTTTGTATATAGTTCTTTAGTTTTAGGTTTCCTTTCGTTCTTATTATTATTTGGAGTCGACGGACACTGCTCCACTTTTTGTATATAGTAGATATTTAGGTAGGTTTTTTAGGAGGTTTCCTTAGTTCAGTTGTGATGATGGACCCTTGTTATTTTTGTACATAGTTCTTTGTTGCATGGAGAGTTTTTACATTTCACTTTGGACATAATTTTTTGGATTTGATTTTCTAGTTTTGTGTTTTTATGCGGACATGCAGCTTATTTTTTCACATTTACATTGTAGTTAGTTTTCTTTCTTTGGCATTTGTATTTTTTTCAATACATTTTTTTTTCCATTGTTCACTGTGTGGTTTCATCTCATTGGTTTCATGCATGTCATGTTGTGTGTTTTCCCATTCAATTTGAAAATATGTGTGTGACGGACATGGGTTCATTTGCTTCATGTACATTGGGGGTGTAACATGTGATTTCCATTTCCATGTGGGTGAATGGGTTACTTGGTAGGTCTTTTTGGCTGTGGAGGATGACCATTACGCACATGATTGGGGATTGTGAGGACCTGGTGGGGGCTGCACATGGTGGCAGGGGGGTGGGGGTGCAGGGGGACATGAGTGGGGGCCTGGTGGAGGTTAAGCCTGCACTGCTGGGGGGTGGGGGTGGTGGTAGACATGAGTGGGGGCCTGGTGGAGGGTGACCCTGCACTGCTGGGGTGTGGGGGTGGTGGGAGTCATGAGTTGGACATGGGTGGGGGCCTGCTGGCAGGTGCCCCACAGTGCTGGGGGGTGGGGGTGGTGGGAGACATGAGTGGGGCCCTGGTGGAGGGTGACCCTGGTGGCTGGGGGGTGGGGGTGGTGGGAGACATGAGTTGGACATGGGTGGGGGCCTGCTGGCAGGTGCCCCACAGTGCTGGGGGGTGGGGGTGGTGGGAGACATGAGTTGGACATGGGTGGGGGCCTACTGGCAGGTGCCCCACAGTGCTGGGGGGTGGGGGTGGTGGGAGACATGAGTTGGACATGGGTGGGGGCCTGCTGGCAGGTGCCCCACAGTGCTGGGGGGTGGGGGTGGTGGGAGACATGAGTGGGGCCCTGGTGGAGGGTGACCCTGGTGGCTGGGGGTGGGGGTGGTGGGAGACATGAGTTGGACATGGGTGGGGGCCTGCTGGCAGGTGCCCCACAGTGCTGGGGGGTGGGGGTGGTGGGAGACATGAGTTGGACATGGGTGGGGGCCTACTGGCAGGTGCCCCACAGTGCTGGGGGGTGGGGGTGGTGGGAGACATGAGTGGGGCCCTGGTGGAGGGTGACCCTGGTGGCTGGGGGGTGGGGGTGGTGGGAGACATGAGTTGGACATGGGTGGGGGCCTACTGGCAGGTGCCCCACAGTGCTGGGGGGTGGGGGTGGTGGGGGACATGAGTTGGACATGGGTGGGGGACTGCTGGCAGGTGCCCCACAGTGCTGGGGGGTGGGGGTGGTGGGAGACATGAGTTGGACATGGGTGGGGGCCTGCTGGCAGGTGCCCCACAGTGCTGGGGGGTGGGGGTGGTGGGAGACATGAGTTGGACATGGGTGGGGGCCTACTGGCAGGTGCCCCACAGTGCTGGGGGGTGGGGGTGGTGGGAGACATGAGTGGGGCCCTGGTGGAGGGTGACCCTGGTGGCTGGGGGGTGGGGGTGGTGGGAGACATGAGTTGGACATGGGTGGGGGCCTACTGGCAGGTGCCCCACAGTGCTGGGGGGTGGGGGTGGTGGGGGACATGAGTTGGACATGGGTGGGGGACTGCTGGCAGGTGCCCCACAGTGCTGGGGGGTGGGGGTGGTGGGAGACATGAGTTGGACATGGGTGGGGGCCTGCTGGCAGGTGCCCCACAGTGCTGGGGGGTGGGGGTGGTGGGAGACATGAGTTGGACATGGGTGGGGGCCTACTGGCAGGTGCCCCACAGTGCTGGGGGGTGGGGGTGGTGGGAGACATGAGTTGGACATGGGTGGGGGCCTGCTGGCAGGTGCCCCACAGTGCTGGGGGGTGGGGGTGGTGGGAGACATGAGTGGGGCCCTGGTGGAGGGTGACCCTGCACTGCTGGGGGGTGGGGGTGGTGGGAGACATGAGTGGGGGCCTGGTGGAGGCTGCCCCTGCACTGCTGGGGGGTGGGGGTGGTGGGAGACATGAGTGGGGGCCTGCTGGCAGGTGCCCCACAGTGCTGCGGGGTGGGGGTGGTGGGAGACATGAGTGGGGCCCTGGTGGAGGGTGACCCTGCACTGCTGGGGGGTGGGGGTTGTGGGAGACATGAGTGGGGCCCTGGTGGAGGGTGACCCTGGTGGCTGGGGGGTGGGGGTGGTGGGAGACATGAGTTGGACATGGGTGGGGGCCTGCTGGCAGGTGCCCCACAGTGCTGGGGTGTGGGGGTGGTGGGAGACATGAGTTGGACATGGGTGGGGGCCTGCTGGCAGGTGCCCCACAGTGCTGGGGGGTGGGGGTGGTGGGAGACATGAGTTGGACATGGGTGGGGGCCTACTGGCAGGTGCCCCACAGTGCTGGGGGGTGGGGGTGGTGGGAGACATGAGTGGGGCCCTGGTGGAGGGTGACCCTGGTGGCTGGGGGGTGGGGGTGGTGGGAGACATGAGTTGGAAATGGGTGGGGGCCTGCTGGCAGGTGCCCCACAGTGCTGGGGGGTGGGGGTGGTGGGAGACATGAGTTGGACATGGGTGGGGGCCTACTGGCAGGTGCCCCACAGTGCTGGGGGGTGGGGGTGCAAGGGGACATGTGTTGGTGTTCAAGGAGACATGTGCCTTTGCTGGGGGGCATGCCCATGTTGGGTGGGCTGCCTGCGGGACATGACCAGGGATGCAGGGTAGTCCCCTGTGGTGTGGGCTGCCTGCAGGGGCCGTGGAGGGTGTACAGGGTACACCTGGGAGGACCCACACTGTCAAATCACATGTGGGACTTCCCGGCACCCCTGAAATACACGTACCGTGCAGAAATCGCGTGTGGAACTTCCCGCGCACCCCTGAAATACACGGGCCCAACCTATTCGCGTGTGGAACTCCCCGCGCACCCCTGAAATACACGCGCCCAGGCTATTCGCGTGTAAAACTTCCCGCGCACCCCTGAAATACACGCGCCCAGCCTATTCGCGTGTGGAACTTCCCGCGCACCCCTGAAATACACGCGCCCAGCCTATTCGCGTGTGGAACTTCCCGCGCACCCCTGAAATACACGCGCCCAGGCTATTCGCGTGTGGAACTTCCCGCGAACCCCTGAAATACACGCGCCCAGCCTATTCGCGTGTGGAACTTCCCGCGCACCCCTGAAATACACGCGCCCAGGCTATTCGCGTGTGGAACTTCCTGCGAACCCCTGAAATACACGCGCCCAGGCTATTCGCGTGTGAAACTTCACGCGAACCCCTGAAATACACGTAGCCCGCTCCCCCAGGCCCGATCGCGTGAGGAACTTCACGCGAACCCCTGTAATACACGTAGCCCGCTCCCCCAGGCCCGATCGCGTGTGGAACTTCCCGCGCACACCTCAAATTCACGCGCCCAGGCTATTCGCGTGTGAAACTTCACGCGAACCCCTGAAATACACGTAGCACGCTCCCCCAGGCCCGATCGCGTGAGGAACTTCACGCGAACCCCTGTAATACACGTAGCCCACTCCCCCAGGCCCGATCGCGTGTGGAACTTCACGCGAACCCCTGTAATACACGTAGCCCGCTCCCCCAGGCCCGATCGCGTGTGGAACTTCACGCGAACCCCTGAAATACACGTAGCCCGCTCCCCCAGGCCCGATCGCGTGAGGAACTTCACGCGAACCCCTGTAATACACGTAGCCCGCTCCCCCAGGCCCGATCGCGTGAGGAACTTCACGCGAACCCCTGTAATACACGTAGCCCGCTCCCCCAGGCCCGATCGCGTGAGGAACTTCACGCGAACCCCTGTAATACACGTAGCCCGCTCCCCCAGGCCCGATCGTGTGAATAACTTCACGCGAACCCCTGTGATGCACGTACCCTGCAAATCGCGTGTGACACTTCCCGCGCACCCCGGTATACATGCACACGTATTTTTTGTCAGCGGGTGTCCGTGTTTGTGGGTACCCCTTTGCACGTCATTTTTCCTGGAGGGCCACAGTATGGGACATTCATCATGGCAGTATATAGGTGCTATTTGTTGGCGCACCTTTTGGCGCACATTTCTTACAGCCGCAGAGACGCTACCGCCTCCTTTCTTGTGGCGGTCGTGTTTGTGCCTGTGCGCTGGTTTGAGCGTGCGCTTTTTTGCCCTATTCTATTCCATGAATACGTGTTGTAGGCGAGCGTGTGGGCGTTCCGCGCACTTGTGCCCTGTACTTCCCCCGTGACGCCCACGTTTTGGCAAGTTGTTCCCCATTCCGAGTGTTACGCCCGTGTTCCGCCTACTTTTATTGCGTGCGCCGCGCTATGTGCGAATTTCGCTGTGGCCTGTGCGATTTTCGCTGTGACCTGGCGCACGCTGTTAGATGGCCTGTGCGCCAACGTGCGCCAACGTGCGCCGCGCACTTTTTTTTCGCACATCCGCTGGTTTTCTCGCGCACGGCCTTCCATGAATCGACGTGCGCTGCTTTTCGTGCGATTTTCGCACGTTCACTGCGATTTTCGCTATTCCACTGCGATTCGCACGTTTTTGCCCACTTGCGCCGCGCTAATTATTCCATGAATCGGCCTCATAATGTTGCAAAGGAACAGAAAGGCAGGCAAGTATTCCCAATGACAATGGGCACAGGATGATTCAGGGCCAACCTGAGTGCGAAATCCTGGTGTGGTCCAGCATGAGAGTTGAGGGGGTGAAGCACCAAGAGTCAATGGGCCTCATTACACGGTAGTAAGGGTTTACCTGTACTGGTATTTTACAGGTACCGGTAATTCCTTACCGCCTTACTACGAGGTCCCTTTGCGGGTTGGGGAATTTAACGCCTGCTTTTTGCAATTTGCGGTACCGTAATTAGCGCCTTCCCCATTCCCATTATGCCCTATGGGGCAAAAATGGGAATAGTGAAGGGCAATGGAGGAAGGAGGAATTACTGCCTTCCCAACCTTGGAATAGGGCGGTAATTCCCATTTCCTCCAAGGCGGTACCAGTAAATTACCGGCATGAACCATGGCGCTAATAGCGCCATGGTTTACCGCCTACCGTGTAATGAGGCCCAATGTGTCCAAAAGTCAAAATCCAAGCGCTTGGCAAAAGTCATTGATGCTGAACTGGCGGGCAGAACGGCACCCGCGAGCACAGCATGTCGGATACACCGGCACTATTCATCCGACCTCCCCATTCCCATTGTGCCCTGTGGGGCTCAAATGGGAATGGGGAGCTTTTTTTTCCGGCCAAATACCAGGTCCGGTGGGGCCGGAATGCCCCGGTAATTGCCCATTAGCAAGCAGTGGACATTTTTGAAGGTATGGCAGCAGCCTGCCGGTTTTATCGGCAAGGCAACTGCCAAATTTATAATGAGGCCCAATGTGTCCAAAAGTCAAAATCCAAGCGTTTGGCAAAAGTCATTGATGGTGAGCCCTTTGTGAATCAAGACAACTCCTGCAATGAATGGGAGGGGGGGAAGGAAGAAAAGATAAGGGGGGGAGGAAGGAGAAGAGATCCAGGAAGATGGGGAGAGGGGAGGAAGGACAACACGGAGGGGGCAAAAGGGGGCATGGGGGACACACAATGCAACAACATTGGGGACCAGAGGGGGGTGGGGGACAAGTGCGACATCAGGGTGGCCAGAGCGGTGTGGGGGATACAATAAGACAACACGGGGGACCAGAGCTGGGTGGGTGGACACAGTGCGACAACATGGGGGACCAGAGGGGTTGGGGGACACAGTGCAACAACAGGGGGTCCAGAGAGGGATAGGGGGATACAATGCAACAACAAAGGGGACCAGAGGGGGGAGAGGGACAAGTGCAACATCACGGGGGACCAGATGGGGGATGGGGACACAATTCAAGATCACGGGGGACCAGAGGGGCGTGAGGGACACAGTGCGACAACATGGGGGATCAGAGGGGGTGGGGGACACAGTGTGACAACACAGGGGAACCAGAAAGGGTGGGGGACACAATGCGACAACACAAGGGACCAGAGGGGGGTGAGGGACAAGTGTGACAACACGGCGGACCAAAGCGGGATGGGGGACCCATTGCAAGAACACGGGGGCCAGAGTGTGGTGGGAGACACAGTGCGATAACACAGGGGAACCAGTGGGAGCTGGGGGACAAGTGCGACATCATGGGGGACCAGAGAGGGTTGGGGGACACAATGTGACAACACAGGGGACCAGATGCGGTCTGGGATACAGTGCGAGATCACTGGGGACTAGAGGGGGGTGGGGGACACAATGCGACAACATGGGGGACCAGTGGAGATTGGGGGACACAATGCGACAACACGGGAGACCAGAGCGGGGTGGGGGATACAGTGCAAGATCACGGGGGACAAGAGGGGTGTGGGGGGACACAGTTCCAGATCACAGGAGACCAGAGGAGGGTGAGGGACACAGTGCGACAACACAGGGAACCAGAGGGGGGTGGGGGACACAATGTGACAACACAGGGGACTAGAGGGGGAGGGGGACACAGTGTGAGATCACAGGGGACAAGAGGGCGGTGGGGGACACAGTGCAAGATCACGGGAGACCAGAGGGGGGTGGGGGACACAGTGAGAGATCACAGGGTACCAATGGGGGGAGGGGGACACAGGATGAGATCACAGGGGACCAGAGGGGACTGGGGGACCCAGTGCAAGATCTTGGGGATCAGAGGCGGTGGGGGACACAGTGCGACAACACAGGGACTAGAGGGGGAGGGGGACACTATGCAACATCATGGGGGACCAGAGGGCGTTGGGGGGGCAGTGCGAGATCACGGATGACCAGAAGAGGGTGGGGCACACAGTTCAACAACACGGGGGACCAGAGGGGGTGGGGGACACAGTGTGGCAACACAGGGGACCAGATGGGAGTGGGGGACACAGTGAGAAAACACGGGGGACCAGAGGGTGGTGGGGGACACAGTGCGACAACACAGGGGACTAGAGGGCACATGGGGAACACAATGCGACAACACGGGAGACAAGAGTGGGTTGGGAAGCATAGGTGAGCCAGCTCCTGCCTCCCGGTTGTGCTGATTGGCCTATCAAGGCCCAGCCAGCCAATGAGGGGAGGGAGTGCAGGCCAGGAGGGATCCTTTCCAAATCACGAAATGATATGGCCCTCTTGGAAGTGCCATGTACAGTGAGTTTAAATATGAAACACAAAGGGTGAAAATGCAAAAACCGCTGTTTGCCAGTGAAAAGTGAAATAGAATACATCAAAAGCTATTGGCAGCCCGCCATCAGTGGAAGTTAATTTTAGAAGCACAGATGATGAAAACACATCATGCGCGATGCACATGCCATGAATGCAGGGCTTACCCTCGCAAACAGCGTGCTCACCCCAGTGAAGATATAAGCAGTAGGAGGGCTACGGAAGCCTAGGCAGCAGGATCCCAGCAAGGGAGAAGAAAGAGATTGAATGAGAAGGCCCTTAGTTGGTAAGCCAGCTCCTGCCTCCAGGTTGTGCTGATTGGCCTATCAAGGGCCAGCCAGCCAATGAGGGGCGGGAGTGCATGCCAGGAGGGAGCCTTTCCAAATCACAAAAGGATACGGCCATCTTGGAAGGGCCAAGTACAGTGAGATCAAATATGAAACACAAAGGCTGAACATTTGAAAAGCCTCTGTTTGCCAGTGAAAAGTGAAATAGAATGCTTCAAATGCTATCGGCAGCCCGCCATCAGTGGAAGTTCCTTTTAGAAGCAGAGATGACGAAAACACGACAGGCGTGATGCACATGCAATAAATACAGGGCTTCCCCCCCAAACATCGTACTCACTCCCGTGAAGATATAGGCAGTAAGAGGGCTGCCGAAACCCAGGCTGCAGGATCCCAGCAAGGGAGAAGAGAATGTATATCATGTATATGTATCTCGTCACTCTGGCTCACCTGATCTTCTCTTCTCATTTCCAGTGTTATGCTGATGACACAGAGCTTTCCTTGAAACTTCCCTTTACTATATTCCTCACCCGCGTCTTTCATCCCTGATTGTCTAACCACCATCCAGGCATTGTGTGCAGCTAACAATCTCTGTCTCAATGACAGTAACATGGAGATCCTTCTTATTGGGACACCTGTGCCCTATTTCCCTCCTACCCTCTGGCCGCGCTCCTTGGGACCTCTAACGTTACCATTCTGTGAGGCCAAAAACCTTGGGGTCATCTTTGATTCCTCTCTCTCCTTACAGTTTGGACCTTGCCAAGAAGACCCACTTTCAGCATCACCTCCATACAGACATTCTACCTTTCGTCACCTTCTGTAACGCTCACCTTGTATCCACTGAGACGCCACCCGACTGGTCCGGAGCGCTTCTGGAGCTGGTTAACCTCCCCCGAGAACTTGCTCTGCCGTGGGTTTATCCTGGAAGACAGGAGTTCAGTTTTAACTACAATCACCTCCTCTGGGGCCCGCCTCCCAAGTGCTTCCCTTACGAACCCCTCAGAGCCTCTCTCACCTTGTATTTCGTTAAGGTGCGCTCTCCGTCCTGCCGTTCTTTGCAGGGGCGCGTTGTGATTGGGCACCGCTCGCCGAGTTACTTAACTGGCGTGGGCCCGGGAGTCCAGGCCAGCTGCGACTACCCTCTTGAGGTAAGTCTTGAGTTTTTGAAGAATGAGTGTCCGCAATTGTTATTGCCCTGTTGACCTTCTCCTTCTCTCGTTGATGCAGAAGGGGTGATGGAGACGTCAAGCTGATGAAGAGGGCAGTGGTCGAGAAGGTACGAGAATGCGCAAAGCGCAGCGCTGTGAGCATCTTTGAATAAGGCTAACCTGTGCTGTCCTTCCTTACAGGTCGCCAAGAAGTCCTGGAAGGTATGCGGCCAGATGGCAGCGGAGCGTAGAATGGAGGAGGTCCGGGTGGCAGTCGAACTTCCAGGAGAGTTTCGGTAAGTAGCGAAGTCTGGAGATGATGATGTCGAAGGATGAATGCTTACTAATTATCTCCTTCTGGTCTCTCCTCTCTAGGATGTTGCCAGCGAAGGAAGACAAGGTCTACAGATGATTCCGGAGTGAGCGAGGAGCTGGATGCAGAACAGGTAAGGCGGAATAACGTATTCTTCTTCTCCCAGACGATGAAAGCCAAGGATGCTGAGAGCAGGTAGTGGTGAATGTCACGCTGCAAGTGCAGAACAACGCGATGCGCGTGCCTCAGCTTGGGCGTGGCTTAAATAGTCAGCAGGTATCTGAGGTGCCTCCAGGGCGGACCACGCCCTGGATGCTAGACTGCATGATGCAGTTCCACTTCAATCCTTGTGGGGGCAGCCATGTTGGTCCATTCCCGAATAGAAACTCCACATGCCATAGGAGACTGGCGCCAAAGGCGCCAGGAATGGCTCCAGGCACTCTGAGAGGGGCATGATTGGGCCCTTGGGGCCTTGCAGGAATACTGTGGCGAGGGCCAGAGGCTCTGAGTTCCCAGGCCAGAGGTAAAGTTTGTGACAGCACTCCCACCCAAAGCCCCTCTCAGGGTGGTCCTTCTGTCTGGTCCTGGCTTGGTGGGGTATTCTTGGTGGAAACGCCGAATTAGGCATGGAGCATGAATGTAATCACTGGGCTCCCATGTTCTGTCTTGCGGCCCATATCCCTTCCAGTCCACTAGATAGTAGAGTTTCGTTCTAACATACTTGGAATCCAGGATGTCATTTGCCTCAAATTCTGGTTCTCCTGGAATTATCACAGGCCCTGGCGGGGTAGTTACTCGGGTTCCAGGCTGAAGTGGTTTCAGGAGGGATACGTGAAACACTGGATGTATCCGCATGTGGGTTGGCAACATCAGCTTTACCGCGACTGGGTTTATGATGGATTCGATTGGGAACGGTCCTAAAAACCGTGGGCGGAATGTCCGGGTTCCCTTTAGAAGTACTTGTTTGGAGGCTAACCATACCATGTCCTCTATTTGGTAGTTGGCGGCCTTTGTGCGATGCTGGTTCGCGTGCTTCTTTTGGCGGGCTTTGGCTTGCAGCAGATGTTCTTTGGCTCTCATTAAGGCCTGTGAAATAGTTGCGTGCAGATTCGTGACGGTTGGCATTTCCAGAGTCATAGGGATTGTGGAATTGGATAAAATGAGAAGCCTGGGATTGTTATCATCATTAGAAATCATAACACCCATTAGAAGAATCGGTACTATCTGTAGAAAACCATTATCCATTATTAGACTCACTGTTAGAGAATCATTATAATTACCATTGCCTACATTGTTACACTTTGCTATGGAATCATTCCATTATTGCTATTCCATTATTGCATTCTGTTTAGTTCTAATTAGTACATTGCTCAAGTAGACACTATCCAATATTAGACTGCCACCTTTGTATGCATTTGCAGATTTGCTTATAGAATGATATGTTTGCATATTTTGCTTGCCATGACAAACATGCTGTCACTTTGCATGTTGCCATTTGTAATAGAATGACACTTGCACTGCCATATATCCGAAGTGCCATGTAGTGTTTTAGAGACACAACATATACTCATCATGATTTGCTGTTCATCTATGTTTGCATTAGATATAGCGCTTAGGCTGAGAGAGAAAATGCATTGCTTGCACCACACACACACTGGCATATTTGAAATGCCATGAAAAGCCATTTAGTATAGCACACATGTATGCTTTGTAGAGACACATTTAGAGACGGTCATGTATGTATGTATGTATGTTGAGTCACTTAGAATGAGTTGCTTTATTGTGCCTAGATTTGCGGTAAACACTAGAAAGCATTAGGCTGGCATTTGGATCCATTCTGATAGAGCAGAAGTAGCCTGCACGCACTGGGCTCAGTGCGGATAATTGTTTTGTAAACATTGGCAGAGAGTACCGATAACATGGACCCTTGTTCTAGTAGAGACGGCCTAGGAAGCTTATCAGCTTGGCTGGTGTGCTTCACGGAGACAACCCAAGGGTATGGGTTGCGCCAAGGGAGTGACATGGAGAGTAGGAGAGGTGCCTTTTGTATGAGAGGGACGGGGCCTAAGAGCCTTTTGTAATGCAGTGTGATGCCTATAGTGGAGAGAATGGAGAAACATGGAATAGATGATGTATTTCGCAACATACTCAGAAGGCCAAGAGGGAGAGATATGAGGTCACGCTGACAGCACACGAAGTGATAGGACATGCCGTGCAAGGAACACGCAAACACAGACAGGCAGGCATTTTGCTATACGCCGAAAAGAGACACTCTTAGAATGCAAGTAATTATAGAAATATGGTGCGTCATGGGAGACTATAACCAGGAGGGCTGGAGAGAAAGCAGAGAGGGAGTTGGCCAGAGAGTTATGAAGAGTTGTGGGAGTCTGCACGAGAGTTGTGGGACTGCACGAGAGATCGAGAGTTGGCCAGAGAGATCGAGAGTTGGCCAGAGAGATCTGGAGAGCTACAGAGAGAGAGTTGGCTGGAGAAGGTGTCTTGGTGCAGCAGCCTGATGACGCTCTGATGAGATCGAGAGCTTGGGAGTTCGAGTGACCAGATCTTGAGAGGCAGACACTGACTGACCTGGCACATGCAGAATGGGAAGCATGGGTTTGGCCTAGGCTTAAATTGATTGATAAGAACAGACACACACACACACACACAGACACAGGTTTGGGTGAAGGGGAAACTAGACAGGGATTGTCTAGAGCGTGGATGGTGTGGATTGATGGTGTGGATTTGCCCATGAAGGTGATGGATGACTAGTGCTTGCATTAGATTGCATTAGAACCACACATTTGCAACACAGGCTTACATTAGGAACCTGAAAGGCTTATAGATACTGCATGGAAGCTTTGCACCAGAAGTATAAAAGGTGCAAATTAGACATAGCATTAGAACTGCCTACATTGTCATGCATTATGCTTAGCTGTGTGTATATAAATAAATGTATCCCATTGTTATAAATTGAATCGATTCTTTGTGTTTTCTGTGTGTCTTAGTGTTATTTGTTATTGCCCACGGTAGTAAGATAGGTGTATGTTATTAGCAGTAATCTAGGAGTAAGTAGCCACAGTGCACATGGGGCCTAATATGAATGCAGTCAAGGGGGGTATAGAGATCCACACCCCCAATAGGAGGTTGTCAGATTGTCAAAGGTTGTCTGAAGACTGGAGAGAGTGCTGGCCCAAAGGGGGGGGGGGGGCACACGACGGTTAGGGGTTTGGGTTTTTCAGACTGACAAAATGGAGGGGACACCCAGATTTTTCACTCAATGCTAACTGATAGAGATAGATGTTTAGCAGCTGGTCTGCTGGCATACTTATCGGTTTAGTAAGAATCAAAGTTTGAACATCTTGTGCAACTGTGTAATTGTTTTTTGTTTTTCTGTTTGTTCGTTGTGGGAATAGAGTTTTTTTTGTTTCATGTTTTGTCTTTCTTGGTTATTTAGAGCATGCTGTCTGCAATTTTGTTCGTCGTAGGAAGGGGAGCGTAATTGTTTGACTTTGGGTGCCAGAATTGGTGGTAACATTGACCCAGAACAGTATTTCATGACTGGCAATGATATATGAATAAATGTACATTGTATTGAAGACGCTTGGGATAATTGAAACTGCAGAATGAGTTCATTTCTTAGTGACCTGAAGGCAATAAGAAATCGGCTTAAAAATACACTTGCTTCCTGGGTTGCATCCCAGGGATCAACTGTATTGAAAGTGAAAAGTGTAGCTAGAGAAGGGAGCCCATATATCGTTGACTTGCACTCAGTAATATATCGTCTCAGAGATATGATTAGTAACTGGGAAAAAAAGGGGTTCCTATGAAAACTTGAGGCATTGTGAAACTGTGTCATTAGAGAGACGCCTGCATGAACAGAGTTATGTGCATGAAGGTAGTTATGTGCAGATCTTTGATTTGAACAGAGAGAGAGACAGTTTTTTCAGTGGTAACATCAGCACTTTGTCTACGTTTTCGAGTGAAAACAAAATATTGTCCAATGACCTAGATATTTTCACAAAATTGAGAGGGAAGATTGATAAAAGGCATTGTGCTAAATTTGGATGTTTTAAAAGCTTGCATTCCTGGAATTTTCGTAGTTTGAATGTGTGCATGGAGAGCATGTTTGTTGACATTATAGATCGCGTGGGACTGGCAGACTGTGAATTTGAAGCATGAGATAGCAGTGCATGTTTGAATGTGAATTGCATTGTATATAAGAGAGGTTTTTTGAATGAAACTGATGTGATTTTTCAGCATGTAAACATTCAGCTTTGTGAATTCTTAATGAAGAAAAATGGGGAGAGTGTTGTGACATCTAGAGGACATGGAAGTGATACAGAAGGAAATGCAGGAGTGAAATTGAATGCAGTTGTGACATATTTGAATGTGCAGCATTTGAATGTGAAATGTCTGGAGTATGTGAAACTGGCTGTTTTGTTTTGTTTTGAAAAGGATAGGGATGGAATGGCAGGAGTCATGCATTAAGCATGCATGCATTATGATGCAGGGAGAGACAGGCCTAGTGAGACAATAGACAGATGCACTGACACATTGATGAGACACAGGGAGATAGAATGGATGCCATTGAGAGACATAGGAAAGTGTAGGACTAACAGATGTGCACTTCAACACACAATGAGAAATGCTGTTTTATTTTGGTTTTGAAACACCTGAAACTGAGTAAGCCTGATTCTTGCACTTTTGTTTCTTTGCATGAAATCTGGAGAGACACCTTGACTAGACCGAGATCGCACAGACCGAGATTGCATTAATGACGAGACGAGATGGCATCGCTGCAATGAAATGACCAGACCATGAGACAGCAGATGACACCTGAGAGCATTATGTCCAGATGACCGGCATGATGACCGAACGAAATGACCAGACCTTGTTGACCGTCTGTCTGGGATCCATGATGGCTGACACCTTGTGACTTTGCATGGCTGTTTTGAAGCAGCACCAGAAAGAGACTGGCTTTTGTCACAGTGCAATGTGACTTTGCATCATGGCTGTTTGTTTACAGCAATTATGAGACATTAGCATCTGACATTTGATGCTTTGCAGCAGCACTTTTGGGGAATGCCGACCGACCGACTTGAGGCCTTAGGGTGGAGCCTTGTCCAAAGGCTGTGCTCTGAGAATGTACCCAGAAAATCGGCTGCTAGAGAGACTTTGTGGCATGACACCTATTGCCATGGAGAGTGAAAATATTGTGACCGACTGTGCAGAGATAAATACACCTTGCAGCATCTGTGCCAGAAGTGAAATAGCAGTGAGAAATTGTTCAGCAGTGAAGCAGCAGCAGAAAGAAGGGAGAGCAGAAGAAGAAATTTGAATTGCTTCATGAGCAGCTTTTGTAATCTGCAGTGAGAAGAGAATCCATTTGGAATGCCTTTTGCACCAGACAAGTTTGTGCCTGGCCTGAGCAGCAATGAGCAGGAATACACGCTCTGAAAGCATTTCTTGCCTGATCCACGTTTGATCACAGTGAAGCTCTTGTTCTCTTGAGTGAAGGAGACAGAGCATGGTGCTTTGAAAGCATTTTGCACTTGCATTTAACGCTGGCTGTCCCTCATTTGAAGAGCATGGGACTGGCTGAAATGAAATGGCATGGCAACAGCATGACAACAGCATGGCCTGGCAAGAGCGGAGAGAATTTTAACTTGCTAGAGATGGGCCTATGGAGAAGGGCCACACTGTGTCCAGAGGAGAGTAACCACCTGCAATGTCTTGCAAACACTCTGAATGAGTGCACCTGTCGCCTTTGTTCATGATGTGAAGGGAAAAAAGGAGCATAAGCATAGATTGGCATCAATTGAAAGTTCTGACACACGGTTTTTCCCTGTGCTACCTCTGAAGTGAAGGGCATGTGTGATCACTCCATGGGGACAAATGGGCACATATGGTACCTGACACTTGCTTGCTCTTTGATGGAGCCCTGTGCGAGAAATCTCATTTAGCTTGCTGCCATTTATCAAGCAGGCCAACCTGAATTGGCTTGTACACGTTTCTGCTGCCTGAACATTGATTGCCTGAACACTATTGGCTTGAACACTTTGCTGCTTCACATTTGTTCACACTTTGCTGTTGTGGGGAACACTTTGCAACCTGAACTTTGACCTTTTTGCTGAACTCTGATATGCTTGTTGTGAACACATGATCCGTTTGTGAACACTCGCTTTGTTGACATTGCATCTTTGTTGACATTCCTTGGCTGAAACCTTTTGCATCAGAATTGATTTGTACTGAATTTGTACTGTGCATGGTTGTGAGGACACACATACCTCATGAGAACTTGGAAATAACTTGGACTGGAATATAACTGAAATGGCCTATATGATGAATACACTGCATGTATACACTGATATGTATGCATTGATATATGAAATGTTTGGCTACTGACATCTGTACTGACCTTTGACACCTGTGAAAGTGATTGGCATATTTTGTGCTTGACACATTGAACTGGAAACACCTGTATGCACAGTACTTATGTATTGATTCTATGCATTGCATTTTCGTTTTCTGCTTGTAGAGACACTTTCACACCTTTGGCTTGTAGACACTTTGACTTCTGATTTTTGCTCGACTTTTGACCTTTGACATTTGGCTATGTTATTCTGATTTCTGACACATTTGCAGCTTTGCATTTGATATTTTAGCTTGCCACTGATAGAGTGAAATGCTTGCATTTTTAGAAAGGTTTTTTATGCATCATAATATAGGCTCTTTCCTTTCAGTAACTTTGCTTGGTATTAGCATACCACGATTGCTATGCTATGTTTTGTTATGTTATGATTTATCTTATGATAAAATGGAGGATTGTGGAATTGGATAAAATGAGAAGCCTGGGATTGTTATCATTATTAGAAATCATAACACCCATTAGAAGAATAGGTACTATCTGTAAAAAACCATTATCCATTATTAGACTCACTGTTAGAGAATCATTAGAATTACCATTGCCTACATTGTTACACTTTGCTATGGAATCATTCCATTATTCCTATTCCATTATTGCATTCTGTTTAGTTCTAATTAGTACATTGCTAAAGTAGGCACTATCCAATATTAGACTGCCACCTTTGTATGCATTTGCAGATTTGCTTATAGAATGATATGTTTGCATATTTTGCTTGCCATGAGAAACATGCTGTCACTTTGCATGTTGCCATTTGTAATAGAATGACACTTGCACTGCCATATATCTGAAGTGCCATGTTGCGTTTTAGAGACACAACATATACTCACCATGATTTGCTGTTCATCTATGTTTGCATTAGATAGAGCGCTTAGGCTGAGAGAGAAAATTCATTGCTTGCACCACGCACACACTGGCATATTTGAAATGCCATGAAAATCCATTTAGTATAGCACACATGTATGCTTTGTAGGGACACATTTAGAGACTGTCATGTATGTATGTATGTATGTATGTATGTATGTATGTATGTTGAGTCACTTAGAATGAGTTGCTTTAGTGCCTGGATTTGCGGTAAACGCTAGAAAGCATTAGGCTGGCATTTGGATCCATTCTGATAGAGCAGAAGCTGCCTGCACGCACTGGGCTCAGTGCGGAGAATTTTTTCGTAAACATTGGCAGAGAGTACAGATAACATGGACCCTTGTCCTAGTAGAGATGGCCTAGGAAGCTTATCAGCTTGGCTGGTGTGCTTCGCGGATACAACCCAAGGGTGTGGGCTGCGCCAAGGGAGTGACATGGAGAGATGGAGAGATGCCTTTTGTATGAGAGGGACGGGGCCTAAGAGCCTTTTGTAATGCAGTGTGATGCCTATAGTGGAGAGAATGGAGAAACATGGAATAGATGATGTATTTCGCAACATACGCGGAAGGCCAAGAGGGAGAGATATGAGGTCACGCTGACAGCACATGAAGTGACAGGACATGCCGTGCAAGGAACACGCAAACACAGACAGGCAGGCATTTTGCTATATGCCGAAAAGAGACATTCTTAGAATGCAAGTAATTATAGAAATATGGTGCGTCATGGGAGACTATAACCAGGAGGGCTGGAGAGAATGGAGAGAGGGAGTTGGCCAGAGAGTTCTGAAGAGTTATGGGAGTCTGCACGAGAGTTGTGGGACTGCACGAGAGATCGAGAGTTGGCCAGAGAGATCGAGAGTTGGCCAGAGAGATCGGGAGAGCCACAGAGAGAGAGTTGGCTGGAGAAGGTGTCTTGGTGCAGCAGCCTGATGACACTCTGATGAGATCGAGAGCTTGGGAGTTCGAGTGACCAGATCTTGAGAGGCAGACACTGACTGACCTGGCACATGGAGAATGGGAAGTATGGGTTTGGCCTAGGCTTAAATTGATTGATAAGAACAGACACACACAGACAAAGGTTTGGGTGAAGGGGAAACTAGACAGGGATTGTCTAGAGCGTGGATGGTGTGGATTGATGGTGTGGATTTGCCCATGAAGGTGATGGATGACCAGCGCTTGCATTAGATTGCATTAGAACCACACATTTGCAGCACAGGCTTACATTAGGAACCTGAAAGGCTTATAGATACTGCATGGTAGCTTTGCACCAGAAGTATAAAAGGTGAAAATTAGACATAGCATTAGAACTGCCTGAATTGTCATGCATTATGCTTAGCTGTGTGTATATAAATAAATGTATCCCATTGTTATAAATTGAATTGATTCTTTGTGTTTTCTTTGTGTCCTAGTGTTATTTGTTATTGCCCACGGTAGTAAGATAGGTGTATGTTATTAGCAGTAATCTAGGAGTAAGTAACCACAGTGCACATGGGGCCTGATATGAATGCAGTCAAGGGGGGGTATAGTGATCCACACCCCCAATAGGAGGTTGTCAGATTGTTAAAGGTTGTCTGAAGACCGGAGAGCGTGCTTGCCCAAAGGAGGGGGCAACACGACGGTTAGGAGTTTGGGTTTTTCAGACTGACAGGATGTCCAGTTCGAACGTGCATGGGTGTCTGCCATATACAGTAAAGAACAGTGTTTTCCTGGTGCTGCTATGTAGGGAGTTGTTATAGGCATACTCAGCAATCCACAATAGATCCTTCCAACTCCCTTCTGCTTGGCGAAGCATGCAACGCAAGTCTTGCTCGAGCGTCTGATTCATCCTCTCCGTTTGACCATCTGTTTGGGGTGATGGCTAGTGGATAATCGGATGTCTATTTGGGCCATTGAGCAACACTTCCTCCAGAAGTTGAACATGAATTGGATACCTCGATTGGAAATCAAGACTGATGGGAACCCGTGCAGTTGTCCCACATTTTCCAGGAAGGTTCTAGCGAGACCTGATGCGTTTGGTAGGCCTTTGAACGGGAAGAAATTAGCTATCTTGGAGAACAGGTCCACCATCACTAGGATAGTGTTATAAGTTGACAGGAGGGTAGGTCAGTGATGAAATCAAGTGATAATGTGTGCCACAGAGCGGGCAGAATGTCCAATGGTTGTAGAAGTCCAGCGGGTCTTTTCTTTGTTGACTTATTCTGAACACAGATACCAAAGGAAGTGATGAATTGAATTATATCTTTGCACCACGTTAGCCACCAGTAACTTCGTTTCACCTTGGCCAGGGTCTTGGCAATTCCTGGGTGGCCTTCCATGAGGGAGTCGTGATATTCTGAGATGACCTGCTCTTGAAGTTCTTTTACAGGCACGAATAGCCGAATTCTGTAGTAAGTCAGTTGGTCCTTAATGGTATAGTGTTCTCCTCTTGAACCCCACTCTCGTAGCTGCTCCTGAGTTAAAACTTGCCGGACTTCATACAGCAACTCGTCTTGCATCATTGTAGTTGTGATGCCCAAGAGTCTTTCCCCTGGAATGATGGCCACGGGGTCCGGTGTATACACCACCTCATCGGTGCCCATGCGTGAAAGGGCGTCAGCCTTGCCATTTTTGACTCCTGGTCGATACGTGATTACATAGTCGTACTCCGTGAAGAATAGGGCCCATTGTAGTTCTCGAGAAGATTGAGCCTTTGCACCTTTCAGGTATTGTAGGTTTCGGTGGTTCGTTATCACGGTGATTGTATGCCTGGCTCCCAACAGATAGTGGCACCAGGCCTTGAAGGTGGCCTTTATGGCCAGCAGCTCCTTATCTGTGATGGCATAGTTGAGCTTAGGCGGCGAGAATTTTCGTGATCAGAATGCCACCAGATGTAGCTGGCCAGTGTGTGGGTCCCTTTGTCATAACACCGCACCCATTGCCATACTGTCTCCACCACATATGGAAGGTCTGGGCGTGGATGTCGTAAGATTGGGGCCACTGGTGAATTTTGCCATGAGTTCCTGAAAGGCCTTTTCGGCCTCCTCTGTCCATCAAAACGTTTTTTTGCACTTCCTTAATAGTGAAGTGCTCGGGTGTACTATTTCCGAGAACCCTGGGATGAAACTTTGGTAAAAGTTCGCAAAACCTAGCATGCGCTGGACTCCCTTGAATGAGCTTGGGGCTGGCCAATTGAGGACGGCATCCACCTTGTGCACATCCATTTGGATTCCTTTTGGAGTGAGGATAAAACCCAGGAATTCTACTTCCGTAACGTGGAATGAGAATTTCTCAAGCTTGGCGTAGAAATGATATTGGCAGAGTTTGGTAAGAACGGCCTGTACATGTCTGACATGATCTTGTTCAGAAGCCGAATACACCAAGATGTCATCGATGTAGACTAAGGCGCAGGCATCAATCAGTTCCCTCAGGACATTGCTCATGAAGTATTGAAATGCGGCTGGAGCATTGCACAGGCCGAACGGCATCACTTGGTATTCGTATAAGCCGTATTTAATTTGGAACGCTGCTTTCCACTCCTCCCCTTCTTTAATGCGTGCATGATGGTAGGCCCCCCTAAGGTCCAATTTCGTGTAGATTTGGGCTTCCTTGACTTGGTCTAGCAGTTCCGGGATCAGAGGTAGGGGGTAGCAATTCTTGACGGTGACTTGGTTCAATGCACGGTAGTCAATGCAAGTCCTCAATTCTCCTTCCTTTTTCGGTACGAAGAATAAGGGAGACGCTGCCAATGACTTTGAAGGGCGGATGAAACCGTTGGTCAGGTATTGCTTCAGATATGTTTTCAGATGTTGGTTCTCAGGTTTGGTGAGCGCGTAGATACGGCCACACAGAATTCGGGCTCCAGGTATCAGGTCAATCTGGCAATCATAGGGCCTGTGGGGTGGCAAGGTGTTTGCTTGTTCCTTTTGAAACACGTATTGAAAGTCCTGGTATTGAATTGATAAGGTAGCAACCGCGCCTCAGACACTTATCGTACCTTCCTGGACAGGTGAACTGGCATGCTTCCCTTTTCTCCCTTTGGGATAGCAGGTGTGTGTGAAGTCGTGGGGGAAGACCAATTCTCGGGCACGCCAGTTGATCCGTGGATTGTGCGCGACCAGCCACGGCATTCCTAGGATTAACCGGAACTGCAGTGCTTTGATGAGGTCAAAGGTGATAGTTTCCCTATGGCCATCTTCACATAAGAGGGTGAGTTCTGTGGTACACTCGGACACAGGACCGGAGGTGATTTCAGTGCCATCTACAGTGGTTACAGTCTCGGTGGTGGGCTTAGAACAGAGTGGAAGCCCGATCTTTGCTGCAAGATCCTGGTCTATGTAATTCCCCACTGCTCTGCTATCAATGTACGCTTCTAATGAATGCATTTTTGATGGCTGTTGATGGGTGATTAGGATCACGGGCAAAGCAAAATGGTAGGTCTGTAGTTGGATTTCTTCGCTCAACAATCGGACCCCTACAATTGCCGGGGTTGGTAGTTTTCCGACTCCTCACTTGGTTTCTCCTTGTCTGTAGCCCCTACAGTTCTTCTTGTTGGTTTAACTGGACACTCCTTAAGGAAATGGCCTCCTTTCCACAGTTCAGGCGTAAATGCTCTTCTCTTCTCTTATCCCGTTCAGCTTTGGTTAAAGGAGGCCTAACCCCTCCTAGTTGCAATGGTTCCGTGGTGCTCTCAGATCCCCGCTGGGCATGCTCCTTAGGGCGCACGAAAATTGGAGCGTGCATCCGGTTTGCTTCGGTCTATTCTCCGGTCTTGCAACCAGTGGTTGAGTTGCACCACAAGATTTATGAATTCAGCACAGTCTTTGGGTGGGTCCACTACTTGGGCCAATATGTCTTTTAACTCCCCTCGTAAGCCCCAGTGGAACAAGGTGGTCCGTTTGTCCTCCGGCCATTCTGCTTCAACCACCAGCCTACTAAAGGTGGCCATATGCCAACAGATCCTGGTTTCCTTGTCGAAGGGACAAAAGTTTGTTATCCAAAGCCTGCCCATGGGAGCGACGGGCAAAGGGCTTTTCCAGCTCCTGCTGAAAGCCCCCAAAATCATGTAACAGTGGATCATCCCGGCTGATGAACGGCACTGACCAGTCTGCTGCACTACCAATCAAGTAGGATAAGACAATGGCCACACGTGATTGGTAATTGGGAAATGCCCCAGGCCTGCACAAAAAGTGGAGCTGACACTGATTCATGAAGGTCGCGTATCTTCGGGGATCCCCGAGAAACACTCAGGTGGAGCTAGTGGTAACGTCCCAGGTAGATTGATCTGGAACGGATTACTCGTGGGAGTGTGCATTGATGGGATGATTCTGGGCAACAGGGCTTGTCCAGCCTGCGATTGAAGGAGTTGTCTGCCAAGATCATCAATCTTAGATGGCCAAGTTTGTTCTTTGGCCACAATTAGTTCTCTCCGCAGGGCGTTGGTTTCTTGTCGGGCTGAATGTACCTCTACACGTAAATGCCTCAACAACTGGGCCAACTTGTTGGTTTCTGAGGTCTTCATACTAGGCGCCAGGGTAGATTATTATGTTTGGGCTTCGCATTCGGTAACGCTCAACTTGTATCCACAGGGACGCCACCCGACTGGTCCGGAGCGCTTCTGGAGCTGGGTCACCTCCCCAGAGAACTTGCGCTGCCGTGGGTTTATCCTGGAAGACAGGAGTTCAGTTTTAACTACAATCACCTCCTCTGGGGCCTGCCTCCCAACTGCTTCCCTTCCGACCCCCTCGGATCCTCTCTCACCTTGTATTTTGTTAAGGTGCACTCTCTGTCCTGCCATTCTGTGCAGGGGTGCGTCGTGATTGGGCACCTCTCGCAGAGCTACTTGCATGGGCCCGGGAGTCCAGGCTGGCTGCGACTCCCCTCTTGAGGTAAGTCTTGAGTTTTTGAAGAATGAGTGTCCGCAATTGTTATTGCCCTGTTGACCTTCTCCTTCTCTCATTGTTCCAGAAGGGGTGATGGAGACGTCAAGCTGATGAAGAGGGCAGTGCTTAAGAGAATGCGCAAAGCGTGGCGCTGTGAGCGTCTTTGAATAAGGCTAACCTGTGCTGTCCTTCCTTACCGGTCGCTGCGAAGTCCTGGAAGGTATGCGGCCAGATGGTAGTGGAGTGTAGAATGGAGGATGTCCGGGCGGCAGTCGAACTTCCAGGAGAGCTTCGGTAAGTAGCAAAGTCTGAAGATGATGATGTCGAAGGACAGATGCTAACTAATTACCTCCTTCTGGTCTCTCCTCTCTAGGATTTTGCTAACGAAGGAAGACGAGGTCTAGAGATGATTCTGGTGTGAGCGAGGAGCTGGATGCAGAACAGGTAAGGCGGAATAACGGTGTTCTTCTTCTCCCAGACGATGCAGGCCAAGGATGCTACGAGCAGGTCATGGTGAACGTCACGCTGCAAGTGCAGAACAACGCGAAGCCCGTGCCTCAGCTTGGGCGTGGCTTAAATAGCCAGCAGGTATCCCAAGTGCCTCCGGGGCGGACCATGCCCTGGAAGCTAGACTTCATGATGCAGTTCCACGTCGATACTTGTGGGGGCAGCCATGTTGGTCCATTCCCCAATAGAAATTCCACATGCCATATGAGCCTGGCGCCAAAGGCACCAGGACTGGCTCCAGGACAGCCGAGAGGGCATGATTGGGCCCTTGGTACCTTGCAGGAATACTGTGGTGAGGGCCAGAGGCCCTGAGTTCCCAGGCCAGGGGTAAAGTTTGTGACACCTTCTCTAGAAGCTCAACATCTCTCGACCCTGGTCCAGTCGAGGCTTGACTACTGCAACAGCCTTTTTTTATCAACCTCCCCCTTTGTTCTCTAGGTCCCCTTCAGCTAATCTAAAATAGGGCTGGAAGACTTATCCTTCAACTCAAGCCCAAGGATCGTATCTCTGCAGCCCTAAAATCTCTACATTGGTTCCTGGTGGCTGAAAGATCAAGATCCTCCTTATCATCAAGAAGGATTTTTGGAGCCTGGGACAATGCTATCGCCAACCTTCTCTGCCTACATAGTTCTCTGCTAGAGTCCTCCTCTCCTTTAACTCCAATTCTCTGCTTATCAAACACTTCTCCAAACAGAAAGCGGGAGGCAAGGGTCTCTCTTCAGCTGGTGCCTCTCTTTGGAACATCTTTCCTTCCCCCTCTGAGAGTTGAGCTGGAATTCCTTAAGTTTCAGAAACTTCTGACAAGTGTGCTTTTCTGTTCCTCTTACCCTCTATCCCATCCTTGCTAACTAATAGCACTTCCACTGAGACTGGTGGCCTAGTCCCTCCTAAGCCTCATAGGTCCCAGGCCCTATATGTATTCAACACCAGTACCTCCCAACTTCAGCACAGCCTTTGCAGGTCTACCGTCTGTCGGCTGCGCACTGCACCCTTGGGACTCCTCCACCCAGCAGTTAGTCAGTGGCCTTTCACCTTGGCATGCCTTGGCACTTCTGTCCTGTGCTCCCATCAGCACTTGCCCATCCTCACTCCCCCTTTCCTTCATGCACTTCTGTTACTGCAGAATGCATATGTAGCAGCACTGTGTACAATGTTTTGGGGATAAGTAAGGGAAATGCAGATGCAAAAGATGTGTAGAATATTGTGAAGTAGCAGTTGGTGTGTGGAAATGTAATATGTTGATAAAGTTATATGTAGAGCTTCCGGAAGTGATTGGTGGATGGATGTGTGACGGTTCTAAAGCAGGCAATGAGGGAGTGTTACAAACATAAAAGAAAAAAGGATAGAAGGCATGTCCTGTGCGATGGTGTTCATGTGCCATACGGGTGTTTCAATGATGTCCTGAAAAGGGCGACTGCAGAGAACACTGATAGTCATGAAGTTCCATGGATTATGGTCCTTATTGTATGTAGACAAAAGAATTTGGGACAGAAAAGTGTTTCTGTCCTTTTATTTTTTTCTCTAGTATTCAATTGTCCATTATTTTCATTAGCGTAGTACAAAATGCTATTGGAAATGTTGGAGAATCTTATTGAGTCTAACTACATTACGAACAATGTAAAGTAGATGAAGTCTTTAAGATCATTTTTTTAGTTCTATTTTTTTACTGTGTAAAATGGTTCCTAAAGGAACCTTTTTTGGTGTTTTTTGATTTTGTATGTTTTTTTCTTTTTTTGCAGGAAAGGCCATGAAGTAAGGTGGAGGAGGGAAATGAGAGAATTAGCACCAACCACAGATATAGAGGGGCAGGTGGACAGGGGAAGATGTTGGGTGTGCTGCAAATGTAAAGTAGAGGCAATGTGTCTCATGCTCCTTGATTACAGCCTTGAAAGCAATTTGAAACTGTTCCCCCCTGCACAGTGCTGTGTTGCAATATATACAGAATACTGTTGTCTTAGAAATATATGGATCAACTGCCTCTTTTATGGACTGCAAGGTAGCTGGTGGGAATGTGTGCCCCACAGTTGTAGCCTGTGTGGTTGCAGTATTGGCTGATGAAAATGAGGTAGAGGAAGACAGCCTACTGCTGCTTAAGAAAACAACAGCCTTTCTCAGAGCATCCCATTGATTGAATTTGTTGTGGCAGCGCATAGAGGTGGTCCCATAGGAGTACTGCCCAGGTTGTCCGTGAGTGAGTACAACGTTACAATCAGTGCATTTTACTTTGGTGGCCTTAGCCTTTGTTACACTCCCAACAGTGGTAAAGAACTGCCACACTCATGATTCGTTCTGGGTGCTGGAGGCAGGAATTTCTTCTATCTCATCTTCCTGGTCCTTTTGATTGTTTTCTGCATGATAGCGCTTTTTCCATTGTACAGGCCCTACAGCTGGCGGTGGTGGCGTTGTTGGTGGTGGTGGTCCATGGGGAGGAGGGGTGCCTATGACTGATGCCATTTTTGAAGTTACCTAGCAGTTTTGCTAATATTATTCCAAGCATGTACTCTATCATGGATTGCAGATGGAAAACCTGTAAGAATAACTCTAGGAGTTGTGCAAGAGTAGATTTTCTGATAGAAACTTCCTAGATTGGCAGAAAATGCAGTTTTTAACTGTTTGCGAAGCACGGACCCGTACACGAAGCATGGTCACGTGACAGGTCATCATAGTGACAGGTCATCATAGGTCATCATAGTGCGTGCACATGCATGGTCACGTGACGCTGTTTGGGATGAACAAGATCATGTGACAACAGACATTTGTGACCGTCCGCAACAAAAAATGGTAGCACAGTTTTTGTTTGGAACTTTCTAGTTTGAATGAAAATCCTCATATATTGGGGGTGAGAATGATATTAGGAAGTTGTAGCAAATTAGGGTGCACTGGTAAAAACCTAGGAAATTCAGGGGGAAAACGTTGTTAAAGGGGCATTATGGTTACAAGTAAAATTGAAAACCCCCAGAAATTCACTAGTTATGACAAGCTAAGCAACCATAACTCGCACCACCACCATGCACTGCTAGGACTAACACCCAGGACATCAAAGATGACATCACAAATTATATTGATGACATCACTGATGACATCAAATATCTGGCCCACTTATGTTTGTTCACTGACATATCTAGACTAGTTGTTTTTGATCGCTGACAGTGAGAATTTCAATAATTGAAATTGTGCCATATATCTAGACATTAACTTTCTCATATGTTTTTAAAGTACTTTCCTTAGAGTTTGATCTCAGCTCATGGTGCACATACATGGTCCAATAAGTAGGCCTCAAACACACAACTCATTTCTGTACATGATAATCAACTATAATGTTATTGTCATTTTCTGGTGATCTTGTTTCATTCCTCCTACTGGAGTTTCCCTGTATGTTCCTCTATGCATTGTGGCTTTGGATATGCATTGTTTGTACTAACACAAGTGTGTAGTGAGTCTTGTATTGCTAGCTATTAATTTTAAGTTTAATGTTAGTCAACATTATGATAGGTTTGCATTTATTATTTTATTGGCAATATTACGAGTTAAAATAGTGTACTTCTTTGGTACATGCTGGAACCATTGCCCATGCGTATGAATTGTTAAATTCCTGGATTAAAAACCGCACTCTAATATAATGTTTTGTTTAGATGAGTACATTTTTAAATATATGAAGTAGTTCATGAGAGGTCTCCCATATGACCCCTGACATTGTGCTACCAACATTGTAAACACAATCTCTTTTAGGAACTTTTCATAAAAATTAATTGCATATGTGATAATAATTGGTGTCATCAGTGATGTCATCAATGACACTTGTGATGTCATCTTTTATGTCCTGGGTGTTATTCTTAGCAGTGCACCTGGTGGTACGAGTTATGGTTGGGTAGCTTAAAATAACTGCTGAATTTCCGAGAGTTTTTGTTTTTGCTTGTAACCATAACGTCCCTTGAACAAAGTTTTGTTCACTGATATCATTTATATACAGTTGAACAATGTATGTGAAATTAATAAATTGTCAATAGAATTTCCCAAAATGGAAAAGACAAATCAAGTCACTGTTAATTGTATATTGAAATGTATGTTTTACAAATAATTAAGTATTCTCAATGGTGCAGCCGAGGGAGACGCAAAACCTCCTTCCAGAGTCCCAGGTAATTTTATGTGAAATCCGGGACCAACCATTAACATGTAATCAGGTGATTTGCGCTTTAATTTATCTGCGTTCTTTAAATACACACTGCAAGTCTTCCACTTCCTCTTTGTGGGAGATAAAAGGAAGTAGGGGAATAATATACATTCACAGAGCATCTTCCAAAACAGTGAAGAGGAAATTACACAATGTGTTAAGCAAGGCACAGAAAGTGATACTTTTGCGAAATTGCAATGTGTTGTTTTAATGCCATTTGACTGAAGCATGCAAAATATCTGCAGAATATTGTATTGCTTCATTTGATGATCTTTTGGTATCAGCTGGTCATGATTCATGTTGTATGGTTTTTCTTGCTTTTGCCACTTTCGGTTCTGGATGCTTTTATTGTCATGGATACTGCAGAGCTGAGAAATAGCATCAGGTTTAGAACTATAGTTAGACATACGGGAGTAGCTATTTTGTTTTTAACCTGTTAACCCTGCTGTAATAACATGTTTTTCTATCATATGCTAAATCCCCAAATTATTGTTGTTCTGTACTTTGTACCGAGTGGTGTGGGGTGTCAGCAGGAAGTCATCATATTGTGGTAAAGGTGCAAATTCAACGCTCCCTAGAGGACAGAATTGACCAGTGCACGGTATAGCCTATGCGCAGGTGCAGCCGGAGAGGTCTGTGGGGAAAGTGGGATTGGGGGTACAGAGTGGGGCATAGGAGAGAGGGGCATGCAGGAATAGGATTCAGAGGCAGGGCTAGTGGGTAGAAAAGGTAGTGCAGCACAGTGTGAACAACACAACAGCCATTTTTAGGGAATAAGCCACAAGTAAGTAAAACATTTGTCTTTTTGTAGCCACAGGCCTTATGTCCTGGGCAACCATGAATTTCTCGAGCGCTCAGCTAGAGCAATGTACTGGAAAAATGTTGCAAGTAGGCAGTACCCAGGAGAATGTAGCCAGGGGAATAGGACCAGTAGATACTTTTGAGGCCGGCAAGCTAGGCACCTGGATGCTCGCTGGGAATTTGTAGGGAATTAGAAATGAAATGCAGTCAAATAAAATCCTTACGGTGCAACAGTGTTTTGTGTCCTTGCTGATGTGTGTAGGGCATCTCATTGATCGGATGCCATGTAAATGCCATGTAAATGTCTCCCCTTTTGCCAATGGGGCTGACCAATAGCAGATATATAAAGTTCCAGTGGCCTGCACAATCACGTAATGCTTTAAAAATGTAATTGTGGCGGGATGTGGGCATTTTTGTGATGTCACAAGGGGTGGTGTTGGACAATGGGGCCAGGTTGGCATGACCCAATTACAATTATTCAATGTATGCCTGAATATAGGGCACTAACATAGTCCCACCAATCACCGTTTGTAAGGTGTTTAAAAAAATGTTTCAAATGTTTGTATGCAAATAATATTGTTTGTGTATAAACATTTTGCCTGCTTTGGGCGGCATTCACGACTCACTTCACGCAGTTCATTCCACATGACTGTTTGAACCGTGTGTTCCCAGCTGTGCTCTGGACCTAAATAAATTGCATTACTTCCTGCTTGATGTACGCTGCTTCTTGGTATGTTGGTACGTTTAACACTTCCCCACAAAACATTTTGGAAAACTTTATCAATTTTCTTTAACACTACTTTGGAGAATGTCAATGGAAGGGATGGTATCATATATAATATTTTTGGTAAAAGAACCATTTGTATTGCATTGATTGTGGCCCATAAATTTAAAATCAGTATATCCCATTTTCTAATATCACTTAAAAATGTTCTACTATTTTATCCACATTAAATGCAAGCATGTTTCTTCATTTATGAATAATATGCATCCCTAAATATTTTACTCCATTTGGTGACCAAACAGTATTCCATGATGGCAGTATGTTCCTATCACACAATCAAGAGTGGAAAGATCTATGTTTTACTCCAATGAACATATGCTTAACTCTTTAACTCCTTGTCCCCTACCTGAACTCGACATATTCTTCTGTTCTGTCTGATACAAACTGTCAGTGGTTCTAAAGCTAAAAGGTATGGCGATAACAGGCACCCTCGTCTAGTACAACTTGATAGTGTAAACAAGCGTGCACCCTTGCTGTTATATCCCAATTTAACCCTCTAACAGCCCTCATAAATACTGGCCCAAACACAATTTTCTGCAGTGTGCATTCCAGGAACCTCCCATTCACTCTAACAAATGCCTACTCTGCATCAAGGAAAGCCAGCATTGAGTCTGGCACCTCATTACCATGTATTCCTAACACATCTAAAAGGACCCTGATGTTATCATAACCAAATCTACCCAACAGAAAACCCACTTGTGACTCATCAATCAAGCCTCCAATATATTTATTCAGTCCGCTGGCCAGTATTTTAGTGAACATCTTCAGATCTAAATTAAGCAATGATATTGGTAGATAATTACTACATTGTCTGTGATCTTTGCTTGGTTTTGGGGGGATCAGGATGACTAAGGCTTCTCTCATTGTCTTACATAGTAGACCTGTTAATAAAAAATTGTAAAACAGGTCACATAAAGTGCTGATAGTTGGGTTGCAAAGAACTTGTAAAATGCAGACGTCAGACAATCAGGCCCAGGAGATTTCGCTGTATTAAGTAGTTTAATGGCATTTAATATTTCAGTGATTTTAATGTTTGCTTTTTTGTCCTTTCCCTAGGCACACAGAACTGGGAGCTCAATTTCTCCAAAGAAATCCTCTAAATCCACTTCACTCGAAAAAAGGTGACCGCACTATATAACTGGCTACAGAAAGTTCAAAACCATTTGAAAATCTCTGAAATCTTTAGTAAAGTTGCCCCATCTTGAGTTTCTATACACTTAAAACAAGTTCTCTCTGCCATTGCTTTAAGTTTATTAGCTAATCATTTGCCAATGTTATCGCCACTCTCCCTGAATGTTTATTGTGCAAAAAGAATCCTTTAATTTACCATTGTTTCTACCTGACTTTCTAACTCTTCCTTTATAATTTTTTGGGTCTAATCTATCTCTCTTTCCAAATTCGAAATAGCATATTTTTGTTGTAGCCATTTGAGTTTATTTTCCATTAATTCAAAATATGTCAGTCCTCTTTTCTTAGTATAAGAAGATCTACTCATTAATTAACCTCACACTACTGTTTTAAATCAATCCCAGATCATCATTATATTAGCGATCTCCTTAGTTTCACTAATGTAAACTTCAATAAAGGTGTCCATGCCAGTAATACTGTTCAATCATTAAGTATTACTGTGTGTAATATTCATTTCCTTGATGCAGGTACTATGGGCCTCATTACGACCCTGGCGGTAAGGGGTTTACGCCAGCGTTAGCTGCGCCGACCCCTTACCGCCAATTACGAGGTCCCTTAGCGCCATGGCGCTTTTAACACCTGCTTTTAGCAGGTGTTAAAATCCATGGCGCTAAGGGACCATGGAGTTAATTACGCCACCATAATTTACGGTGGCGTAATTAACGCCTTCCCCACTCCCATTATGCCCTATGGGGCAAAAATGGGAATGGGGAAGGGTAAATGGGGATTGGGGACTTACCGCCCCCGCCAACCTCGGAATGGGGCGGTAAGTCCGCCAACCACCATGGCGTAAACGTAGTTTACGCCATGGTGGTAAAGTCACGGCCCAGGCGGTAACTTACCGCCTGGGTCGTAATGAGGCCCTATATCTGATGGGAGCAGTTGCAACTTCAGCATTGTGTGATCTGAAAACACCATTTTGCTTATGTCTGAGTATGTAGTCTGGTTAATCAACCTATCAGAGATCAGCAAATAATCTAAATGTGAATATGAGCTATAAAGAAGTGACTAGAATATAAATTCCCTCTCAGTCGGATGCATCAACCTTCAAATGTCAACCAGGCTATATTTTGAAGAAAATGATTCAACTTTCTACTAGCTCCCTTGTCTGTGAATCTACATTGTGTGGATCTATATAATCTGTAATCTAGCACACAGTTGAAATCTTTGCATAATACTGTGCTGTCACCCTGTACGCCATATAGCAGCATGCATAACTCATTAAAGAAAGGGATACTTGGGGAACATGGACCATAAACAGAGCCAATAGTGATTTTCTTTGTGTATGAGTATATCTTGAATTTGATAAATAATGTTGAGAGCTTTCGAGCAGGCGAGTCAAACTACACCTGCTCTACTTCTCCAAATCATTGCTATTACTTTCCTCCTTTTACGTGCATAGTTTAAACCCTTCAAATTCCATGATATTAATTTAAGTGGTTTCATATCCAAATCAGAACAATCTTCCTATCCCCTGTAAAATTTGCAGAAATGTGATGGAGTGACATAACACAAACACAAAAAATGAAAAACCTTACACAAAGCTGACATACAAGAGAACATATAAGTAATGGCATAACAATGATGCCTGATTTCCATCTGACATTTTGTGAGTAATATTATATACACACATTTCAACATCCTGAACCATTCACGCCAGTTGGGTTTATGTCCAATAAAACTAAATACAACAGCAATATATTCTCCCCCCAAAAAAACATTTAATACTTACACCATCTTGTCAATAATATCATCTTGACATTACAACTCCATTTTGCTAACGGTAAAGGCAGCTCAGTTGCTGATATGTATATAGCATAGAACACTGATTAGTACTAAGTGTGCGTAAATTCAACTATATATATATACATATATATATATATATACTACATGGACGCGGTAGCGTCCATGTAGTTATGGTTAAGTTGGTGTTTCCATAGGAAGAGCACTTTTTGGGTGGCTTATAACTTCGCTCCCTCTGGACGAATCCTCACCAAACTTTGCAAAATAAGTATATGGCCCAGTCTGAATTTTTTCGCAAAGTTTGGAGAGGTTTGGTCCAGGGAAGGCAAAGTTATAGGGGGGTCCCAAAACCTTTGTGTTTTCCTATAGACTGAATGGGAAAAAACTTTGTGCACGGCTACAGCCCGAACCGCTGGACGGATTTACACCAAATTTGTGGCAGGAGCAGCGGCTTGGTCCCGAAAGCGTGCTTTTGCAAATTTGGTGTAAATCCGTCCAGTAGTTTTTTTTAAAATAACCAAAATGTAAGACAAAATAATTAGTAATATCTGTGTTCGCTTCGCGGACGGACTTCCCTGTTCGCTCCGTGGACAGCACCCCGATTGGCCCATGGGCTTGCGTCATGTCCACAGACATGCGACGTGTTCGCTGATTGGACGGCGTGGGGTGTGGAGCGCGTCAGATTTTCTGTGGCGCCCACCATCTTGTATTCGCTGTCGACCGCATACAGCGCGGTGAAACTTGGATTAAAAATTGCATTTAGTGGAGTGTGTTGGTGTGTAAGAGTGTTTGGGGAGGGTGGGGGAGTATGAGATAGGTTCAATGTTTTGTTTTTTTTATGTGCTATACACTTTTGTTGTGTTCGATTTGTCCACGGAGAACACGACTGTTCTGACATTTTGTAAATAAACTAAATGGTGGGGTGTTCAGAGGACGGAGTATGTGTCCTTTTTGTTCGCAAGGAAGGTAAAATTGAGCTAAAAAAACTCGCGGTGTATTTAAATGTTCGTAAATACACAAACTGGGGGTGTCCTGAGGACACTGTCCGTATTGTAATCTGTCAAGTTGAATGTGTTCTAAGAACACTCGCGGTGTCCCGAAATGGTTGCAATTACACAAACTGGGGGTGTTCTGAGAACGTTGTTTGTATCGTTCATTGTCAGGTTGAAAGTGTTCTACGAACCCTCATTTTGTCCGCTGATACAATTTCCTCTGGGCCTCACCCGACTTTTTGTCCACTAAAGAAACGATAAATCAGGCTGGTGTGCGCCGACATTATGTGATAATCCTATGACTGGCGCTATGGACCTGGCTCAACTTGCTTTCGCGACACTAAATCATATCTCCCGCCCCGAAGCCTGACATTATGAAAGCATTCACATTCTCCGCCTCTCTCCGTGACGTTACAGGGTGCGTCATCAAACGCGCCCAGTCGTCTCCAGTCCTACGCGACTTTACACAGAATCCGGAAGACAAGACACATTATGTCACAACACAGCGCGCCACAATTCGGAATATGAAACTGTGATTTAAAAGCAAACAGCAAGATTATAAATTTTGTAAAGTACATTTATTTGACAACAAATGTTCAGAGAATATTCAGCGATTTGCATTTGTCTTTGTTGTCGATCCGCAAAAGTTCATGTTGAGCCACGCAATGTTCCTTTGCGGTACAGAGTGTTAGATCAGCTTGGAACACAGTGCGCCACAATTCGGAATATGAAACTGTGGTTTAAAAGTAAACAGCAGGATTGTACATTTGGTAAAGTACATTTATTTCACATGAAATGTTTAGTGAATATTCAGCGATTCGCAATTGTCTCTGCTGTCGATCAGCAAAAGTTTATTTTGAGCCACGTGCTGTTCCTTTGCGGTAGATAGGCTGTTGGTTTATGATAAAAACAGTAAATGGTCGCACTGATAATTGGAAGGTTGCTCCAACAACGAGGCATTAGACCACCATAATGGTTGGTATGTTGCTTCTAGCCTCTAGTACTGCGTAAGGGCATATTGGTCCTTGGCGATTGTCCCATAAAATGGTGAGGGTCATGAAGTTGCTTATATGGAGCTGCACCTGGCAGTTGAAAAATCCATCCGCTGGAGTCTGAAAATCGTGACATTGGCAAAATGGGGCAACATACCTGTTTTAAAAAACATAAATTAGTCTCACCAGCCGATCTTTATTAAAAATATTCATTTTATTCATTAGGGCGTGAAACTATTTGCTAGCGAAGATAGTGCAACGGAGTATGTTAAAAATAAAATAATAATATTTTCGCATTTATATAGTGCTAAGAACCGTCAGGTATCTCATCGCTGCTTATTATTACCCACGGTGTGTGGTGCTCATTTATCGACCACGGAAGGATGAAAGGCTGAGTTTGGCCATGCCGGGATTCGATCCTGCGTTAGCAAAATGTGCACAGATGTCAAAGCGAGCGCTCTACTCGCTGTGCCACTTGACCGGCTACAGTGAAGTGGCACAGCGAGTAGAGCGCTTGACCGGCTACAGACCGGTTAAATTATTTTTATTAACCCACCCTGTGTCGTCTGCCTTTTTCAGAGCCCTCTAAACGACAGGGGATCAATTCGGCAGTGATAGTGCGCGGTAGAAAACAATATGTCACATTGAACGAACAAGTACAACTTGACCGGGCTTTAATGCCACGCTATTGTTATTATATTCCGGTATAAAATAATCAAAAGGGTTACTTACATTATAATTGGGTTTTCCATTGTCCAAGTGTAGTGCAGTCCCAAAATACGACTCTGCGTGTGCCAACGATCTTTCTCAAAGTGATATAATATACAAAAGTTGTTTCGTTTCAGAAATTTCATCTTTATCGTGTCTTATGTTTTTGCTACACTTCTTCAAAAGAAGTCTTTCAGCACAATCTCTGTCTGTCAAGGTAAAAAAAAAATAGAACCTTATACTGGGAGTCGTAGGCCTCTCCGGGCCACGAGAAAAAAATGGAAGCAGCTGACCTACACTGTGAACGAGCATAAATGCTTACTTTGCAACATTCTGTGTAAAGCCATCTGTGAGAACTTGCTGTTTACACTACATCTTTGTATATTGTTTGCGTGCTAATAAAAAAAGTTTGTTTAAGGGACGTTATGGTTCCAAGTAAAGCCGGAAAACCCCCGAAATTCGCCAGTTATGGTAAGCTAAGCAACCATAACTCGCACCACCACCGTGCACTGCTAAGACTAACACCCAGGACATCAAAGATGACATCGTAAATGTCATTGATGACATCACTGATGACATCACATGTGCATTTACTTTTCATGAAATTTGTGTACTAGGGATTTTTATTATAATGTTGTAAAAAAAGTGTCAAGGATCATTGCAATAAATATCATACCGTAATTAGTGCTTTGAACGATGCATTGATATAACTAGCATTGTATTATGGGGTTCTATCTAGTATACTGAGCTACTAATGGAGAAACATAGCATTGTGTGCAGCATACATACATACGGAATGAAAGTATAATATTTGCAATGTTAATATGTTGAATAATGAAATGATAATTGTCCTGAAATGTTCGAAAATAAACAAAATGGGGGTGTTCTGAGGACGTTCTTCGTATTGTGTGACAGCTTAGCTGTATGCAATGAGGGAATGGCACAGAGAGTAAAGTGGAAATGGTAGAAGGGGTGTCGAAGAGTTACTCGGTTCGCAGACACCACGGCTGTCCGTGGACAGGGCGTGCTACATCCGGGGTTTTCCAGCAATTCCAACATGGAAAGAAGACTGTACTGATTAGCCAATCTGATGTTGAGGTTGTGGATTTGTGTTGAAAGAGACTGTGTGTGGTGAAGATGGCAGAAGTAGAGAAAGTCAGGGTGTTGGTGCTTGGAGATATGTTTGTGCATGGTTTACAACAGTACGCTCGATGCAGGCATGTTGAAAAGAACTTTGATGTGAAAGGAGTGGAGGTGGTGTGGAGCACTGTGCCTGATTGCAATGTACAGGGAATTGTACAAGTTTGTGAGGATATGGCCACGATGAACAGTCCGCATGTGGTAGTTTTGCACTATGGTGCTTTCCATTTGGGCAACGTCAGTGCCCCTACTTTGTTGGCTGATTTGGAACGCTTGGTTCAAGCCGTAATGAAGATCCTTCCAAATGCGAAAGTAATTTTTTCTGGATCACTACCTAGGGCAATATGGGACAATAGTTCAGTTTTTTGTCCTCAGCAAAACATTGCTAGGTGTGTCATCAACCGAGGCATGTGTACCTTCATGCTTAGAGCTGGTATGTTCTTCTGTAATAATGAGAATATTGATGCCAGTAATATTGTTAATTTTAAAGAAGATGGCATCTCTTTATCTTTTACGGGAAATGGCTTTCTATTTTGGAATGTAAGGGTTGCTTTGGAGAAGGTTATGTGAAGATTTTAGGAGTAAAGTAAGAAAAAAAAACAAGAAAAAAAATACAAAATAACAGGTGTCTGTCAAGCATCTATAAAAAAACAAAAAAACGGCTCTTTTCAGAGCCAACTTCTAAGGGGAAATGGGGCACACTATTTAAATTTACATTCACCACGCTCAGATTCTCGATATGTCCGCGGACATGGCGGTAGTCCGCGGACATCAAAATCACTACGTGGGGGTTCAGTATGTTCTATGTTACATGTATATGAAGTCAGGGATATTATGGTTAAGTTGTGCTACTATAAACCTATGAGATTCAGTGCAAAAACTTTGTTAAAGGGAGGTCATGGTTAAGTTGCGCTATGAAAAACCTATGAAATTCAGTGAAAAAACTGTTAAAGGGACTTTATGGTTAAGTTGCGCTACTAAAAACCTATGAAATTCAGTGAAAAAACTTTGTTAAAGGGACCTTATGGTTAAGTTGCGCTACTAAAAACTTATGAAATTCAGTGAAAAAAACTTTGTTAAAGGGACGTTATGGTTCAATGTAAAACCGAGAAACCCCTGAAATTCGGCAGTTATGGTAAGATAAGCAATCATAAATCGCGCCACCATGCACTGCTAACACTAACAGCCAGGACAGATAAGTGGCCACTATATTTCCCCCACCTTCTCCATACCTTTGGGCAACCTATTTATCCCTTGTGGCATTACCTTCTGTCACACTAATAATACACACTTTGACCGCCATTTTCCCACTCCTTGCCCATTCCACCACACGTCATTCCTTGATCTGGTGTTTTGCATCTTTTCTGCAACTTCCAGGTTCCAGAATTGCCCAGCCTCCTGAAGCTCTTCTCCAAATTTCTGTGTCTCACTCGATCTCTTGCTCTCTCCTCTAATCTTATGTAAAACAACTCCTGCCTATACTCCCAGGTCCCCGGCTACTACTTCAAACACTTTCATGACCAGACTGAACCTGGGGGCTTTTATATGGCTTTGACCCCAACTTCCAGTCTCTCTCTGGTAAAATGAAACATAGGTGTGTTAGCTGAAATGGGAACTGCCAGTTGGGCTTCATCACTAAATATACCATACCACCCTGATGTAGGACTTTATTGGATATTTCCTCAACTTGGGCAGTCTTCTCTCAGCCTGCCACACTCTTTCCTTCCATTCCAGACTCTCTCTTGTGTAGGTTAACTCAGTTGTGTCTCTTAAGACAGCTGAAATAGGCATTTGTTGGTGGGCCCCACCCCTCTGGCTAGCTTCCAGCTCTGATATATTGCATGGGGGTAGCTAGTCCCTTCTCTAGGGTGGTCCTCTCTCTGGTTATCATTTCTAAGTCCTAGCTGCCCGCTGGGATACCTTAACATATCTGCTTTTTACTGTGTGAGAGCAGAAAATTGCTTGATGGCTGGATGGTTGGCTTTCTAGTATCCAGTCCTCATTAAGGTACTTATTTTTTCCCTATGTAGATTTCTATGGGATTCTTGTAACCATGCAAAAGCAGCTGAGCATGCAAGATCTGCCATTTCTGTTGGACCAGCTTTCCCTAATTCTCACAAAAGGTCAGACAGGCTTTTTATTGCAATGTGACTGTCCCCTGCCCTGACGTGGGTGTGACCAGGAAATTCTATCCAATCAAAACCTAGGCCCATCATCCTGGGGGAAACACCCACCCTCTTCGTCACCCCAATGGATGTTCACAGATTGAGTTAGGGGACCTCGTCAAATTCCAAAAATGGAATTTGATTTTTAATTTACATAATTGTAATTTTTATCCTGAATCATTTTTATAATTTGTCAGCGTTGATGTGGTTCTCAGAAAAAAAAAAAACTGGCCAGGTTTGTACTACGCATTTAGTAAATATGTGTTTCTTTTTCGTCTATGCAGCCATGCTAATTTTCTTGCAAAAGCCATGGGCCTGGTGTGTCTATCTGGGTAACTACAAAGAAAAAAAGTTGATTTTTGTTTTCTTTCAGGCCAGCATGGAAAAGGAGAAGGCACAATGCATAGGCCCTTCTCCCTGTTCCATGGTGGCCATTTTTATTTTGTTTACTTTTTTTCATTTACTTTAATGGCTGCCATGGAAGGGGAGAAGGGACTAAATGTAGTCCCTACTCCCCTTCCATGGTGACCATTTTCCTTGTTTAATATGGCCACCACAGAAAGGGAAAACAGACATTTCCCAATCCGCAGCAGCCATTATTTTTCTTTTTTTTTGTTGGCTATGAAATGCAACGCACCTCGCAACCGAAAAAAAAACACCATTAGTACCCCTGTCTAACGGGCTGGGGTACTAATGGCAATAAACCCCTCACCGGCGGGACATTACCACGTTCGGTAATGCTCCCGGGGCCTTTGTTAACTATGGGCCCCGGGGGCCCTATCATACGTGGTATTGGACCACCAGCTCTGGGCTTATTGCCTAATTACTGTGTTTAAAATGCACTTCCTTATAGAATTTTCTCTACTGCAGATCATAGATACCGCAAAAGATTTGACATTTATTAAACAAATTCCTGAAGGGATTGCACTGCCAAGTAAATCTCACTGAATATGCAACCGTTATCGGCCGGTGGACTTCACAGATGAGCAGTTGGTTTACATGATCCAGATGCCCTGTAAAATCCTTAATTTAGGTGAAATCTTATATGAACCTCGGGAGAAATGGGGACGCGCAGTACAGATGGAATTGGGTGCACAGACAGGTGTAATGTGACACCATTCAATTGCTTTATGACTAAACGCTTCATAAAAATGAAGTGAAGCATAAGTCATAAAGCCAACTTAACAGTTGGTAAATTACAGTTCCTTTACAATTGTGATATTTTATAAGATTCAGTTGACCTTCCTATGTTATGATTGTGAATATATTTGAAAAGTTTTAGGTTTATTCCAATCATCAGATAAGGCAAGTGAAATAATTAACTAATGAGCAACTAATGATTAACTAATGAGTTATTCTGAATAGTCATCGAATTGATTTAAAGGTGGACGTGTGTTTAGAATACATGCTGTCCATTTGATTTTCACATTGTTCACCACAATGGGAGAGATAGCAGGCAGTATGATTGCTTTTCTTTCTATTTTAGTTTGACTTTGGATTTACAAACAGTATTTCATGTTAACTTCCCATACTACATTGTTCATTGCAAATAATCAGTGAGTTTTCTAATTCTATTTTTTAATATTGTTTGCTGTTTGCTGGTTTGGATTGGTGCCTATTGAGGCTATTATCCGGGGGTTGCCTATTTCTGAATAAACATTTGTGCACATTTTGTTTTGGGGTAGATTGTTCACCTGCTCTGACTAAGTGATGCACAATTAAAGCTGCAGCAATCCAATGGAAGCATGCAGGGCTACTAGTCCTCAAGGCTATATGACCGAGGCCTCATCAATGTTGCCAGTGAGATGTGTATTAGCTGCTGAGGGATCTGTGAGGGAAGAGGTGGACATTCAGAAGGATGCCACTATAATAGAGCTGCTGACGCCTACAATAGAGGGATCTGCAGCTCTAATGTCAGGGGAGGAAGATGCGAAATGGGGGAGGGGCCTAGGTGGAGAGAATGGAGGGGCTTCACAGGTCACGTTAACTGACCAGAAGGAGGATGTATCTGACCATGGTACCAATGATAAAATGCCAAAAGTGGTACTGAGGGATTTATTTAGTCTCTCCCACTCTACCAGTAATATTGTGGATATGAGAAGGAGTCACATATCAGCTCTCAAGATAGTGCTCCTGAATACCAGGTCACTGTTAAAACATGCACTAGAAGTAGCCATATATATCACTGATTGTGATGTTGACATTTGTGCACTCACTGAAACCTGGTGCTACGAAGCTGAGGGTTCCACTTTGGGGCTAGCCATTCCAGCTGGGTACAATATGCTGCATCAGGACAGACCAGAAGGGAGAGATGGCGGGATTGCCTTGATCTTTAAATCAAGTTTGCAAATATGGGAGGTAGATTCTCCTGGTATTATTGGTACTGAGTTAAAACACAAAAAGATAACTATTGATGCAGGAAACCACGCTCAGTATGCTACTGGTATACAGACCTCCTAATCCCTGGGTAGACTTCCCCACACAATTCTGCAATCGTTTACTACCTAACCTCAAACCGAATACCAATTTTGTGGTTTTGGGTGACTTTGACTACTGGCTGGGTTGCAATACAGATATGTCAACCACCATGCTGGAAGACTCTTAGAATAATATGGGTTTCGAGCAACTTGTCAGAGACCCGACTCATAGTAAGGGGAGCACTTCAGACTGGGTGGCTACTCACAACATTAAAACAACAGACCTAGCGGTCCTGCCTTGCCCCTTGTCAGATCACTCTTCTGTTCATTTTACAATAGTGGGCGATAAACCTATAAGGACCAGAGTAAAATAAAAGAATAATGTGTTAGTAAGGAATTTTAAGAAATTAAAACCAGAAGGCCTGGCACCATTGCTTTGACCTTTGGTTCATTAGATTACTAAATTAGAGATGACAGAAGACATCTCTAATCTATATACGCACTATTTACAGGAAGCCACTAATACTCTGGCACCTCTCAAAACCAAACAGATAGTTGAGAGTAAAGGTAACGATTGGTTTACCCCAGAACTACAAAAATTAAAGCGTCTAAAAAAAAAATATTTCTATTCCTGGAGATTATCTTAGGACATTCCGAACGAGAGGGCATATTAAACAGCTGCAAAGGATTATAAAATAGCAGTCATAGCAGTTAAGAAAGATATGTTCAACAAGAGGATAATTCAGTCCCAATCAGAGTCCAAGGAACTCAACCGTTAGATTGTCAATTTAAAGTCATGTCTGTCTCGGAAGCTGGACTGGCAAAAATTATTTATTGACCACCTTAAACCTACTAGCTGTAAAGGGAATCCCTGCATGGCAATAATTATAAAGTCCTGCTACCCTATCCTGATCAGTGCCTTGTGTAAATTTGTTAATTCCTCCTTTGCAGAAAATCATGTGCCGGGGGCTTAAGAATGCCTGGTTCACCCCATTATTAAAGAAATCTGGACTGTGTCCTAATACGGCAGCCAATTACCAACCTATAACCAACACTCCATTTCTTTAAAAAAAAATTAGATTGCGTGGCTTACATCCAGATATCCGCTCATTTGAATGAACACATTAATTTAAATGAATGGCAATCAGGTTTTAGGCAGGGTCATGGAACGGAAACAGCGTTACTGGACCTTAAATCTAGGTTACTAGATGCCATGGATAAAGGTCAAACCACCTTGCTCATGCTGTTGGATCTGTCCGAAGCTTTCGACCTGGTGGAGAATGCTTTATTGGTCACTAGGTTGAAGGAAGTGACTCCGTTCTCAGATAACGCTGCTCTCTGGATCACCTCTTTGCTGAGTGATAGATGGTGTAGAGTATGCAGTAAGCACACTGAAGCTATACCAGTGCCTTTAGCATACGGTATACCACAGGGTGCTTGTTTGTCACCCTCTCTATACAATGGGCCTCATTACGACCCTGGCGGCCGCCGTATGAATGGTGCTGGTAAGGTAGCGGCACCGTTCATACCGGGCCACCACATTACGAGTTTGCTTGCGGGTGGCGGTATGCACGTCGGGTCTAGCCAGACGTGCATACCAGCACCCATGATCATACCAGAATGCTAACAACAGACCTGTCATTAACGGGTCCGTTGTTAGCATCCTCCCCATTCCCATTGAGCCCTGTAGGGCTCAATGGGGACGTACCGCGTCTGGGTCCCGAAAATGGGAATTACCGGGCCCGCAAAAGTCGGAATGGCCCGGTAATTCCCTTTTTTTGGGACCCGGACCCGGTCACGAGTTTACAGGTAGACATGCCGGTAATGACGGCATGGCTACCTCCAAACTCGTAATGAGACCCAATGTCTTTACTGTTCCTTTTTTTAACCTTCTCAGGAAAAATGGTGTGGATTTGAAATTATGCAGATGAATGTGTCATCCCGCTAACAGGTATATTTCTGGAGGATGAAAGTAACATTAACAAGGTCTATGACCTTATACGGACTTGGATGATACAGAATGGGCCAGGACTTAACAAAGAAAGAACTGAGCTGATGGTAGTAGGGACTGAGAATTAAATGAGGAAGTTAGGGCCTGACTACGAGTGTTTTTCCATCGCAGGGTGTGTTATCATGACAAAGAAGAAAGTGAAAACACTAGGTGTCGTACTAGACCAGAACGTGAACATGAAAGCTCATGTCAGCAGCCTAGTTACTTCATCAGCCTACTATACAAAGCTGCTGGCTCACCTACGGCCATTCATTTTGCAAAAGAACTCTGAAATAATAGCAAGGGCTATTGTGGGGTCAAAGATAAACTACTGCAGTAGTCTGCTAGTTGGCACCCGCAAAACAGAAATATCACATCTCGGACGCCAGACGTGGTTAATACGGGCTCCCAATGGAGGCCAGGATCCATTATCGTCTACTTTTAATCACTCACAAATGCTGTGCCGGATCTATGCCAGTTTACTTGAGTGAGGTATTATCTGAGAATCCTAGTGTAAGGCTCCTCAGGTCTAACAACACCATTCAGCTCAAGATGCCAGCCTGTAAATCCAGCAAGGTTATGAACTGTGCTTTTGCTATAGCCGCACCCAGGGCATGGAATGCCTACCGCCTTAGAGAAATGGGTTCAACTGCAGTTTTCAGAAAGTGGCTTAAAACCCTGTTATTTTTTTATGACTGCTATGACCCTAATATCCAGGATCAGTGTATCTAGACTGTGTACCTCTCTCTCCCCAGGAATGTTCCACGTTTTTGTCTGTCTTGTGTGCTCTGTCTCAGTTTATGAATAAAGTAAAGGTAAAGTAAAGTAATGATACTACAAAATGTGGTTGTGCTGCTAATCCTGTATTGGGTGTCTGTCAACACCCACACTCGTCCCTGGTCGCTGTGTGACAGAAGGCGTGCGTTCCGCCAACCAGGAAACCGTTTTCGGCAACCAAGACATGGCTCCGCCCAACATGAGCCAACCACTAGTACGTCTTGGAAACGACAACTACAACATGGCGCCACAAGATTTGCGTTCCGAAGGACGAGGAGTCTTGATCCCGGGCTTTAAGTATTACAGACATAGTGAACGCTTTGCGTTGTAACTTCCTTGTTGCCGATAATGCTCCTGGCCCTGTTCTACAGCTTTACTTCCTCTCCAGTATTTCCTTGCTCCTCTTTCCCTGAATCGGGTTTCTGACCTTGGTCTCGCTCTCTCCTTGCTTCTGTGATATTTCTCACTCTATACTCACTTGCTGCTTCTGATTTGCTGCTCCTGCTCAGATTTCTTCACACCTGTAATTCCTGGGCTTTCTATCTTCCACCAGCCTGCGTTGGTCCTTCTGATACAGTTGTTCTCGATCTTCACCCACACAGAGTTATCCTCTTGACAAAGTTGTTTAACTCCTAATGGCGTTTTTCCTTGGGTTTTTCCTTCCCTTTGCATGGCCCGTCTGTTTACAATCAGACAGCCCTGACATTGAGTGAGGAGAGACCTTATTTGCACCACAGGCGAACCACAGACAAGGGCTCTGGTAAGCAGAAACCTAAAAGCTTGTAACACCCGTCTTCCAACACAAACACGTCTCAGCTCCAGGAATTAGTGGTGGCCACCCAGAGTCTTTCATTGGAAGTGCAGTCCTTAAAGGATGGGAGCTTGGTATTGAAACAAGCACTCCAGTTACGGGATATTGTTCCTCCTGTTACGGGCAGCACAATTTCAGTGGACAAGGTCTACGGGGATCCGAAGTGCTTAAAAGTATTTTTGTAGCATACACAGTCTACTTTGTGCTCCATCATGCTTCCTTTCGAACAGACAGGGCTAAATGGGCTTGGTTGTGACCCACCTGTCAGGAAGCCCCTGGCCTTGGCTACTAGTCTTGTAGTAAACAGCAATCTCGTCTTGAATTCCCGTGTGATGTATTCATACAAGCATTCAAAGGGATGTTTGAACAACCCAATTTTGTATACACCATACATTAGGATTTGCTTGGTTTCCAACAAGGAAATATGGACATCCTGGCCCACATCACGAAGGTTAAGCAATTGGCCACTCAAGCGAATTGGTCTAATGAAGCTTGTATGACCTTATATCGTAGAGGACTCTCTGAGGAGCTAAAGGACAAAGACTTTAGGGTTCCGAGGACACAAGCACTTGACGCCTTGATCCAGCTGGTTATTCAAATAGACTTTTGTATTCAGGAGTGTAAGGCTAAACAGAAGAAAAACAGAACCTCGAATTATAGACCTGTTCAGTCTCCACAGCCAACACCAGAACTGAACTGGGATAAAACTGAACCCCTGCAGATAGTTGCAGCAAGAGGACGCCTGAGTTCTGAGCAAAGACTCAGACGTCGTACACAAGGCCTTTGTATGTACTGTCGCTTACCTTCCCATCTTCTCCGTTCTTGTCCATTAGCTCCTCCTCGCAAGAAGAAAAACTAAATCTCCCTGCCCTGAATGGGACTCAGACTCCGGAGATATCATTAGGCCCCAAGCTGCCTGAATTCCTTTTAATACTATCAGCCAATATGGATCATAACAAATTACTGGTTCTCTCTGTGTCTCTGCGTCTTCCAGAAGACTGTTCTATCCAGGTTCCAGTTCTTCTGGATTTGTGAGCAGTAGGATTGTTTATCGACGCTACATGGGCATCACAAAACAAGATACCTTTGTCCACCAAAACTACACCTGCCCCTGTCGAAGGAGTGGATGCAGAGAACTAGTCACCAGCCCTATCATACACAATACTTCTCCCACGTTTATCTGGTTAAACCATCAATTGGAGACCATTGTATTTGACATGATACAAACTGTCCACATTCCTTTGATTCGGGGTATTCCCTGGCTCATGTTACATAACCCTTACATTGACTGGCGAGCCCACACAGTCTTTTTGGGCTCAGAGCATTGTATGAGCCAATTTATTAAAGAAACAAGACCAGTATCCATTGTTGCCTTACCCATGTTGCTGCCTATTAACAGCACCCAGAAGGCGAAAAACACCGTCCCAAAACACTATCAGCCCATCAAAAAGGCGTTTTGCAAAGATATGGTTCAATCCTTACCCCTACACAGGCTAGAGTATTGCGCTATCTCACTGCTAACTCATACCTGTGTGCCATTTAACAGGATGTCTGTTTGACACCCCCAGAGAAGGAAGCTCTGAGGGAGTAACTTCATCAAAACCTGGTTTACAGCCTTATCAGAGAATCAGTGTCACCTGCTGGTGCATCACTCTTCTTTATACCCAAATGGAACTCTATGGAATTAACACCATGCCTAGATTATAGAGACCTTAACACAGTAACAGTGAAAGACCCACTTCCTCTCATCCCGGACATGATTGACGCGACACAGTCAGCCAAGGTCTTTATGAATAAACCTCAGAGAAGCATACCATTTGATCAGTTTAAAAGAAGGAGACAAATGGAATATGGAATTCAGGACTCCATTTGGTCATTTCCAGTACCAGTCCTGCCCCTAGGTCTGTCCAACGCACCTGCAGTTTTACAACAGTATACGGATCACCTTTTTTCTGACTTTCTATTTTGTAATGTTATCATCTATTATTCACAGCCGCTCTCTGAACACATCACTCACGTACAAAAGGTCCTTTACCAACTGCAGGACAACCATCTCCAAGTCAAACCCGAGAAGTTCATATTTGATTCCAATACCGTACAGTATTTGGGATACATCTTATCATCGGAGGGCATTTCTATGGATCCTCATAAAGTCTTTGTCATATGTTGATGGAAAAGTCAATGTGATGACCATGGAAGCCCAAAGATTCCTAGGACTAGTGAACTTCTACAGGAAGTTCATTCCTTCCTTCTCTCAATTGGGTTTCCGAACACTTCCCTCCTGAAGAAAAACACTGCCTTTGTATGGAACCAAACTGCAGAAAAAGAATTTATAACACTTAAAAAGAAGTTGACCTCAGCACCTGTGTTGATTTAACCTAACCCACATTTGATATTTATCATAGAGGCATATTCCCCTGATGGAGCAATTGGAGCAGTCCTCAAACAAAGAACCTCTGCAAATGAGGAACAGACCTTGGCCTATTATTCATAAATGTTGTCAACCTTAGAAAAAACTATTCAGTTCTTGAAAAAGAACTGTTAGCTTTGAAGTTTGCTTGTTAAGAGTGGTGACATCACTTGTTGGGAGCCGAACAGCAGATTGAATTACGAGCCAATCACAGAAACATAGTCCTTTTACCGTCCTTCGAATGCCGGAATAGCCGCCAAATTCGCGGGGCATACTTTTTCTCCCAATTCCAATTAAGATTCGTTCCCAGATCCGAGAATATCATTGCTGATGCCTTATCCCGCATGGAATCTCAATTTCTAAAGGAAACAGAACACTTAGAGAAGAAGCTCCCTGGCACCTCCTTTATACGTCTCATACAACCTTCCCCCAAAAGATCCATCAAGCCCATTTCAAAACAGATCCTCAATTAAGGCTTCTGGTCATTAGGCTCAGCCCTGTACATACTTTCAGAACACCGACAGAGAAAGGTATTGGACATGTGTCATCATTCTAAACTTGCAGGACATAGAGGAATCAAGTCCACCTTACATCTGATCCAAAGGCATTTCTGGTGGCGCACTTGCATAGCCAAGTAGAGCAGTATTGCCGTTCTTGCCTTGTATGTGCTCAGGTCAAAATGCCTCGACAGAAACCTCCAGGCAAACTTCTCCAACCATTGCTGGCGTTCCACCCTTAGGAGATAATAGCAACAAACTTAATTGTGAAACTGCCCTCCTCCAGGAATTGCACAGTCATCATGGTAACCGTAGATTCCTTTTCTAAAATGGCACATTTTAATCCATGCTCTAAGATTCCTTCAACTCTGGAAATGAGCCAACTCATTGCCAAAGAAGTCTTTAAGATCCACAGGTTACCAAAAAAAATCATCTCTGATTGTGGATCCTAATACACTTCAGATTTCTGGAAATTCATATGCAAAAGCTTGGGAATCCAGCCATGCATGCCATTGGACTATCATCCCCAGTCAAATGGGGTCACGGAGCGTACAAACCAGACATTGGAGCAATATCTCCATTGCTTTGTGCCAGTGATCCAAGACGATTGAGTTGATCTCATGCCCACTGCTGAGTTTTCATACAATAACTCTCTTCACACCTCCATTGAGATGACAACTTTCTACTTCAATTATGGATTCAACCCTACATGGATTACAGCTCTACCCACTCACAGTTCCTCCATTCCTGCAGCTGAAGAAACCATATCCCTACTGCATGAAATACAAAGACAAGCCCTATCCATTCTGGCGCCAGCACGTAGGAATGCTAAAAACTATGCAGACCAACATCATTATCGTGATCCCTCATTTCAGATTAGAGATCAAGTCTGACTGTCCAGTAAGTACCTACTGGATCATCTATATAAAGGGAAATTTGCCCACAGATACTTTGGACCTTTTAAAATCACAAAAATAATCAATCTTCTAACCTTTAAGCTCCAACTTCTTCAAACTTGGCATTGCATGCAACCTTTGTTCCATTTATCCTTACTCACACCTCTTCATCCGGACATTTCCTCTTTTCATGTGGCTCCTTCTCCGCAATCAACACCCGGAAATTGAAGTGGAACAAATATGCAACTCCCATTTGCATTGTGAGACTCTACAATATCTGGTCCAATGGAAAGTCTATCTGCCTTCAGAAAGAACATGAGAACCAGCTTGCTATGTCCAAGCACCTGTTTTATGTCACCATTTCCACCGCCTTCATCCTTGGAAACCAGGCATGATCTGGCTTTCCAGGGGGCACCCGCATTCATCCCTGGTTGCTGTACTGCCAACGCCAACAGGAAACCGTTTACGCCAACCGAGACATGACGCCCCCCAACATGCACCAGCCACTAGTACGTCCTGGAAACGCCAACCACAACATGTCGCAAATAGATTCTTGTTCTGAAGGGGGAGGAGTCTTGTTCCTGGGCTTTATGTATTACGGACACAGTCAACGCTTCACATTGGGACTTCCTTGTTGCCGGTAACACTCCTGGCCTTTCCTTTCCTTCCTCTCCAGTATTTCCTGGCTCCTTCTTCCCTGAACCTGCTCTCCAACCTTGGACTTGCTCTCTCCTTGCTTCTGTGATCTTCCTCGCTCAGTACTTGCTTGCTGCTTCAGAATTGCTGCTCCTGCTCAGCCTTGTTCACACCTGTAATTCGTGGGCTTTCTATTTTCCACCACCCTGCATTGCTCCTTCTGATACAGTTGTTCTCGATCTTCACCTACACAGAGTTATCCTCTTACCAAGGTTTTTTTAACTCCTATAGGAGTTTTTCCTTGGGGTTTCCCTTCTCTTTGCCTGGCCCATCTGTTTACAATCAGACAGCTCAGGCAGCGGGTGATGCAAGACCATATTTGCACCACAGGCGAACCACAGACAAATGCTCCGGTAAGCAGAAACCTAAACCTGCATATAGACAGCACATAAATCTGAAAAGCTTCTGGTGAACCCCGGAAAAAACAGTGACCTTGTTATTAATGCTTATAAGTGCTTCAATTCCTGGAATCGAAGGCTTGGAGTGTTCTCAATGTTCATTATTATTCCCCTGAAAAGTTCATTCGACACCTTGTAAATGCATCTACATACATCTACTTTTAAATATGTGCTAAATACAGACCTTCAAGATTGCCCACACCTTCACATGCTCACCCTGGTTACATATGCTCACCATGGGTTGTCTGCATTTGATAAATAATGTATTATTGTATTATCTATAAATGGACTATTTAAACCCATGAACATATCGAACATAGTTTTCATATCAGCTGTATACAAATGATATAATAAACGTTCCAATAAGCAACCCAGTTTAAAAACATGCTTTTTCTATAAATGAGAAAATAACCAGCCACAGTCCAAAGGGAGGAATACCATATAATAAGTTATCTTCCTCATCGATTATATTTTGATTAATGCATGCATTCCAATCCCCAACGAATATCAGAAAATCAATCAGGAATGGCCAACTCATGCATTCTTGGCTGATGAACCCTGGATCTTTGTTAATATGTCAGATGCTTCCATCCCATAATTCTACATGTGTCTTTAGATTGCAGAATCAATTAAACTATTTCACCTGAGAACAATTTCCGCATAGCCTTGTGCAAACACATTTTCCATTTTCACAACGAAAAGATGACAGTAACACGACTTTTTGAAATGATAACACACATGATTTGCTGAAACATTTGTTATAATTTCTGTCAATAAATGAAACCTTTGGTGAGTTACAAATCTGAAGCATAAGCTCATACTTTCTGGCTGATCCCTTTTTAAGACATCAACGTCCACGTTCCAGCTGTTCTCTTTTCCTTTTAATGGAACTTTCTTTGGGATTGATCTGCCTAGGTGGCCACTATTTATAATAACATTACTTCCTTATGAAGATTATCTACTAGCTTCATTGAGGAATTTGTAAGGTGAATATTTTGATTGTATTTTTCCCCTCATTTGTGGTATAAATACATTTATTTGATAGTGGTCTCTCTTTGGACATCTTTTATTTTTATTTTTAAAAAGGGTGACTTTTTTTTCAGATCAACATCATCATGTGACAGCCCCTCAGCCAATGAAGGGGCTCGAAGCGGGGCCATTCCCGCTCCGAGCCTCCCCACGCCCGAGAAGCTGCCTTCACCCCCTGTCGGGACTCAGGTATGTTTTTTTTTGTATTCCCTTCCCTCCCACCCCACTTACCTTCAGCTTGCTTTGTCCCTGGTGGGGGACGATGGTAGCCTCCAGCCATGTGGAGACTCGGAGCGGGGCCATTCCCGCTCCGAGTCTCCACACGGCTGGAGGCTTCCATTGTCCCCCGCCGGGGACTCAGATAAGTTTTTTTTCTTTTCTTTTTGTTTTCCCAACCTCCCTTCCGCCCTCCCAAACCCACTTACCTTCTTCTTTTTTTTCAGGAGCAGACACGCTGGGAACGCTTCTGTTCTTAACGCGTCCGCCCCTGATGGCCGCCATTGAAAGGGAAAACAGACTCCATTTTCCCTTTGCAGGCGTCCATTTTCTTGGTCGTTTTTTTCTTCCTTTTTTCTGTCACGAAATGCTGCAGCGTTTCGGCACTAAAAATGCTTTCAGTGTCCCGGTCACGGAGATCTTGCAGGCCGGGGTACTCGTAGCTATAAGCCCCTCGCGGCGGGGCATTACTGACTCTGGTAATGCCCTGGGACTTCGTTAAGGACCTCGGTTCACTCAGGCCTATAACTATGGGCCATGGGGCATTACCTGAGTCGGTAATGCCCCTGCCACTCGGGGCATATTGCTTAGTTCTTCTGGTTCAACAATCCTAGGAATCTGATCTGTGGTACAGTTATTTCTTATATGACCTTCCCAGTCTGTAGGAAAGCTTCAGTTGTATTCAAGTTTCAATGTATCTATTTTATATGTTATAGGGAGGCTTACTCTCTGTTCTATTCCTGCATTTGACTTGCAGGTCATTAATTGCCAAATGTTTGCTCATTTTCCAGATTGTCACAAAACCATAAATCCCTTTGAGAACAATCATCTTTAAGAGAGGAACGTATGTGTCAAGAAGAATCTATTTATAACAATTGTTTTGTATAGTTCTTTTAATTGTATTTATTAATTATATATATATTAGCAGAAACAGTTGAATCTTCAACTAAACTCTTTAATAATTGCTTCAAAATATTGTAGATCATTTAGCAGCTAACTTTTCTCAGGGTTCCCCGGCCTTGAGTCAAACTTCGAAATGTACAATGTGTCTGTGGTGTTTTTTTCATTTCCTTATTTTTCAGGGGAGCAATTGCTCTAATATAGTTGGCATCCCAATTAGAGGTAAAATATATGGTATTAGCCTTGGCAGGGTTGTAAAAGCAGTTTATTTCTATTTGATGCAAGGTTTTACCTTTATCGCATCATAATAATTCATCCATAAAAAGTTAAGAAGAAACTGCCCATGACTTCTGAATTTCCATGCGATTTCTTAATTGTTGTTTGGCTACCCTACCCTCTTACTACAGCTTTTGGAAACAATCTGACTGCTATGGCGATTGTGTTTAAAATTATTGAGGCTTTTCTTCTCAATTAAAATGTAATCTATTATTGTGTGGAAATCCAGGACAGGTCATAAGGAAAATGATGGAAAAAGACTGGATTGTGACCTGTGGGCAGGGAAATACATTCTGAATGTAAAAAGAAAGGAACACTACAGAAATAGTTGGCACAGTCTCCAGATAGTTGGTATAGAGATACCTTTTATAAGGTTCCAACTTTACATCCTCCTAAATGGAAAAATTATGTGAATTTGTGAAATCCAGAAAACTAGCGATAGAAACCCTTAAGCATCTAATGATTGACTGTGGAGCACTCCAAACGTTAAGAGAAGAGCTATTCTCTAAATGTGTCTATTCTATAGACTCACTGAACTCAGTGAACTTCTGCAGATACACTTTACAAGGCTCTACTTCCTCCTTGGTGATGGAAGTAGTCAACTTCTTGAAATTCATCAATTGTTGAAGATTTAGCGGGACTCGAATGTAGTTGCATTTATTAAATGTTTTTATGAATGTTTAACTTTCAATGATTTTTAATATGCATGATCGTATGAATTGTATTTTTTTACCAACACTTTAAAGGTTTGTAATACACTATTGTGTACAAAAATGTATCTGTTGCAATGTTTAGTGATTTAGCATTGATCACATTACACGTCCCACTTGCCAAAATCCTTATAAAGCTATTGTAAAAATATGCACTTAAAATATGCAGGGAAGGCGGGGTGTAAAATCAACAGCAGAATACATCAGATTTCAAAATTCCATCAAATCAACAAAAATGTCAGCCAAACGCCAATAACTTTAATATATGACACTGCTCCATTTAAATCATTTTAATAGATTGGTTTATCTATACACCCACAAACATAACAAATATCGAGCTGCATTGCAACTGTTATGTCTTCAAAAGTGCAGTAGCTTCTTAGATAATGATCACTTTATTTCTAAAATGCTGAAGCTCATAAAAATTTGAATACAGTGCACAGGTAAGGGGGGTAATGCAGTTCACTCAGAAACATGATTAATCCACTTTACAATAGTTAAGAAATAACTATTTCAACTGCATTCAAACGCCTCACTTATTTCTAAAATTATTGAACAAGGTGAAAGTGTTTGCATTACTAGCCAAGTTGGAGGAAAGAAGCAATATATTCTATTCTGGAGCTCGGGCATGCAGAGGAATGAATGAGGACGATAAGCAGCACACTTCTTTCTCCGCTCACTGCACACCGTTCGTATGCCGGTCTCCCACACACAAATAAGCACATTAAGGGGGTAATTCATGAATTATTTGCGCCGAAAAAAATGGGATTTGTGCGCCATTCTGCCCGCCAATCCCCATTTGTTAAACAGGGATTTGCGTGCAGAATGGCGCGCAAATCCCTTTTTTTTGGCGCAAATAATCCATGAATTACCCCATAAGTGTGTTTTTTACTGCTACTGTTACTCGGTCATAAACATGACTACCACATGGCAGTAATATAAGTATAGCGCTGGCTGACAGCTGGCACTCTTCTGCACTTGGTTAAATCCACCATCAGCAATACAACAAAAGTTACCCAATTTCACAGGTGTTCTCTTCGCAGTCCATTCGGAATCCACTTGCATTCCTCACATAGCAGCACAGGCCATGAAATGCCAATCACTATAAACCTCAGGCTTTCAGACAACCAGTGCCAGAGGGCATCAAGGCACATGGGGGCGCACAGAGCGCTGGAGAAGCTGGGTTTCACCAAAGACCTCTGGGCGCCACAGCACTAGGGACTCTGCACTCACAGCACACAGGAACGCGATGCATAGCGTAGAGTACACATAGCGAGTGAGTCTGGCAACCACTTTCGAGTCAGCTACAGGGTGATTAGGGTCTTTGCTAAATAGTGTATTTAATATCAAACGTTCATGTTTAAAGAGCCTTGGTTGCACATACGTTTTAATGTTGTACTTACTGCATTGTTGTTGCTCGCAGGCTTCTGTTGATGCTCATCATCACTTGAGAGCATAGTGTGCCCTTGGCCATGGTACCCAAATAGAGATTAAAGTGGCATGCTAATTACTTCTATCTGTTTAATGTTTATGACTGAAACATCATTGAGCCAGGTTTCTGTCGAGGTTTGGACAAAGAGGACAGGCACCTTTGCTTCCTTTTGCACTTCTTCAGGTCAGAATAGAATTCCACCACCGTTTCCAAAGCTTTCCTTTCTCTGTGTTAACTTGTTGCGTTAACTTCCTAACTATACTTCATAGAGCTGGTGCAGCCTATTAATTGCCACTGCCACTAGGTATGCACGTGGAACTGAAGACTTCCGTGCGTCTGAATGGGGACCAATGCCCATTGTCGTGTCTACAGCTCGGGGAAACATTCCTGAAACTGTTTGAGGCTGTAATGAATATTTTGTTCTGATACTAGATCCTCTTGTTTTGAGGACTAGGTCGTGCACAGCATCCTACCAGGAGTGATCAATGGATGTATAGAACTGCATTGTGCTTGGTGTAGAGGTTGTTTGAATTCACTATTTCTTTTTTTAAAAAAAGATGTTTCACTGCAAAGCAGAGACAACCGCAATGTGTATGGCGTTGCTGCTGCCATGCTTCTTGGAGCTGCCCACAGGCATTGAGCCAGTACCGGCCAACAAAACATCTTCCTTGAGTCAACATGTCTGATCATACTGTTCATTGGTGCTTTCAGCGCAAGTCACACAAGCATCAGGGTCAATATCAGCAGTAACTCAAGCCTGAAAATCAATCTATGTCGTGTTTCAGCTATCGTCATGGTAAATGCCTCATCTGTGCTCTCTATCCTAACTAACACTAGTGCTACTAACACACTGGCAACAAACTGCATTAGATACATACCTACCTACCTTCATTTTCCTCTATATACAGTCATGATTCAACTACAGAATGACAATCACTAACATTTAAATATAACACTGAAGTATTTCTATTACTTAAAGGGCCTCATTCCGAGTAGGGTGGTAAGGGATACCGGGCACCGGTAAGGAGACTGGTGCTGGTAATCCCTTACTGCCCTACTACGAGGTCCCTTAGCGGGTCCCTACTTTAACGCCTGGTCTGACCAGGCGTTATGGACTGGATCCATTAAGGGACTTCAGAGCTAATAACTGTACCGCAATTTGCCCTATGGGGGCTCAAATGGGAACGGGGAATGGCTTTTTCAATGGGGACTTACTGGTCCTGCAAAGGTCGGACTACACCGGTAAGTCCCCATTGAACCACACCGGTGGCGGAACCATTATTGGAGGCAGTCATGGCGCAAATAGCGCCATGACTACCTCCAATCTCGGAATGAGGCCCAATGAGTGCATCAAAGGAACACGCACTTTCAAAGGGAGTAGTCTCACACCAGGGTGTTGCATTTATAAATGCCTTTGATCCTAGTGAGAAAAGAAGAGGGCAGGGTTTGAGTAGTCAAGAGGGCTCTGTAAAGTGGAGGAAGACTTGCACCATCGTGTTTCTTTCTGCCTCTTTCTCTCCTTCCTGTAGCCAGCACTTCCTGTACAGCAAAGAACTTTGGGTGTGATGTCAGAAGGGCGCAAAGTTCACTTTTTTCAAGGACAGGGTTCAAACTACTTTGACAGGCTAGTTTTAGTACAATCGCCTGTGGAAATCTACCTTTAAAAGAAGGAGGCTCCAACCACTTCTTTGATTCTCCCTGGAACAACACTTGAGAAGGATTCATTGGACCTTTTTTGGGAGTGTGGTACTTTCCGAAGTCCTACACCCCTGAAATGAAGAAGGGGTAGTAAAGGAAGAGTACATCTCTGCCTCAACCCACTCCCAGGGCACATTGAGGGTGACTTTTGCTGTGGACCAGGATCTGTCACTCTGCACCAGAATCTCCTTAACCTGGGAGAGCAGACCCTGGACGGAACCATCCCTCTCAGTGGGCCTTACAGCAGCCGGAGGGCCAGACCAGCCAAAGCTCCATGTTCTGTCACACCGGAACCGGTCTCTCTGGATTCACTGCACCTTGAATGCGAGGGAAGATGCCAGCACTGGCTTTTATGCTTCTTCACCAAACTGAACTCTTGCTTACACTTTCAACCAGCTTGACGGTGCATCATACCCTAGCTGAGCCCATCACTTGCTAGGCCCAATTCAACTGCTCGATGCAGGGACCTGGCCTGAACTGCTGAAGAGTCAAAAACCGACTCTGTCTAGGTGTTAAAACCATGTCCCGGCTATCCCTCTAATGGCCACCTCACCAACCTGCACATTGACACCCCCGAGGTCACCATTTCAATGCCCATCCTCTGCCGCCACAAACAGCTGGAGTGCCACACATTGTCCCCTCCCAGCGGCAAAAGCCTGACCCAACTGCAAAGAGATCCTTGGACAGCCCTGACCTGCATCTCTAAGAGCCTCCCTTTCGCCGCACAGAGTGACTGCATTCACCCCAACTCAAAGCCCACTTGCCGCTTGTGCTCACATTAGGCCAATGGACCTGAAATGAGCTTGATCCACTCACATCAACGTTCGACACCGGGCCCAACATCATCTACCCTCCCAAGAACCAAAATCAGGTATTGTTGAACAAGAACTGCCCCCTCGGTCCACTGGGACACTAGAGACTGGTTAGGTCACCTCAGCATCTTCTTTCTTCTAAAACATATCCTTTCATGGTTGGTAATTGCCTATAACCTGTGTACCCGCATACAGAGGGCTACTTTTTCCAACCGGTTGCTTCCGCTCTGTCTTTCACAGGCGTGGGTTTTTGTACAGTGTTTCTATTCCATTCTAGTGCAGATGGTGTGTTTAATTAAATTATATGCATTTTTAAGGAACTATGATTGGACAATCACTTTATTTTGGACTATGTTACTGTGGTGTTTGGGTCACTAGTAGATCACATTCTCAACCCTCTTAAGAGCATAGCCTTCCCTCGGCCCACGTTACCACAAAAGGCAAAGGAGGTATACCTCTTAAGTGTCCCTGTTTTACATTTATGATTGTGTTATGTTTTGGTTTGTGGAAGTGTCAGAGCTGGGAGAGCCATTTTACCCCTACTCATCATTGTACTCCTATGGAGCAAAATCCATTTTGTCACAGGAAAGCTATACTCTTTCAGCCCCTCAAGTCATGAGGGTTCAGCACAAATCAGAACTTGCTTTGTTCCTGAATCCCTGCTTGTTATATCACACATAGCAGATGCATTTGGATAGTAGCACTGAAAGCCACCAATAGAACCAGCAGGACAAAGATGCCTTATCCAAGGTATCACCAGTTGAACTGCACAAGGAAAGCTGATGTGTATTATGGCACTACTGCAGGAGTTTCTTCTGAGAACTGACAAACCATATATGGAGATATTTGCAACCGAAAAGCTTATGTTCATAAAATATCTTTGCTTGGTTAGACAGATTTTACAGTTGTATACTCCGATGCAGTGGTCCATTGTTACGTTAATTTAGCTATTGGATTACACAAGTATTGCCCCTGTCCCTCAGACCGATGAACACTTAAGTCAGGGATGAAGTATTTTGTGAGATGTGGCTATTGATTCTCTTTGAGGTTTTAATATGGACCATTAGGGTTAATTGATTACTCCATGTGGCTGCAGCCGAAGCATTGTAGGGAACATTGTTACATTTGAGAGGTTTCCAGATACATCCAACCTGCTCTAGAGGGACCACCTTCCATTTCCTCAATATGCGGGAGGCTTCTGTTTCAGTACTCGAATACCGTCTTTCATGAAGCCCACACCAAGTGGAATTTCTGTGAAACACCTTTCTCTCTCCTACATAACAGGATATGAAAAATAATGTTTTGTAGCAGGGCAATTCTCCCCCTTCTATTCTGCTGTCACACACTGAATCTGACTTACATGTTTGCCTAAAATCTGTCAGATTCTCCAGGTGTTAACACTAAACTCTTGGATTCCGAGGGAGGGGGTGAATATCATGGAATAATGACCCACCCCTAAGTATTCATGGGTAGAGAGTTGAAGGACGCCCATTATCACAAGCAATCATTTCCTCTTTCAAGGTACATGAGGCTATTGGCATACTGGAGTAATAGCAATATGGGTTTTGGATGTGTGGTGGTGAAGTAAACATGTTAGCTTAATACTGTGTAAAGTAAACAGACAGAACATGTACATTATATGTGATTTTATTTTGGAATATTTAATGTAAACAAGGTGAGGAAACAATGGTGTAGTGATTATTGGCTGTCGCCGTTGGTGTCTTCTGGGGGAATTGTCATAGAAAACATGGGATGAATGTGAGTGGAGTTTCCCTATCTGATTCTGAAGTCAGAATGTTCGGAATTAAGCCCATGTCAGTAGATATTGACTGCATTTTGAGCGTCCTGATTGGCTGTTAGGTGCACACTAATGATTTCCCATTGCTAATAGAGTTTGGTGAAATATCCTGGTCAATTTTTACAATTCCTTTTTTACAATAATTATGGGTCCTATATTGACGAAAATGTTTTAAATCTGAATGTTTTACTGCAGGCTTTATAATATTTTAACCCTGTTTTATTTGTTTTGCTTTTTCTGTGTGGTTTTCCTTACTGGTATTCCCTTTTAACAGTTTGAAACTTATTTGCATTATTTTAGAGGACAAGAAGACTTGTGGTCTGTTTATTTAATTGTGCAATGTTTGCCAAATATTTGGGTGATCTTTGACAGAGAACACTGATCAGCAAAACTCCTCTTTAGTGCCCAAGGCGAATGTAGACATCCCGCTCCAGTCTTAGGTAGCAAGGATATGCATGTTGTATTTCATTTATATTCTTTAAATACACACTGCAAGTCTACCGTGGATACAGCATCCTCTTTGTGGGAGAGAGTGCAGTACTGCATGGAATCCTACACATTTGCAGAAACGCTTCTTAAACAGTGGAGGGGAAATTGCACAATGTAATCAGTGAGGGAGAGAAAGCATATTTCCTTTTAGACTAAACTTCCCCATATGTGTAATAGGGATATGAGATGCACTCCTTTCAGCTCAAAGCTTTAAAAAAATACTTACTATTTTCTATCCAAAAAAGTATATGTATTTCTTTTTTTGTCCATCACAATTAAAAATATATGGTTTGTCAATCACAATTCAAAATATTCTTAACAATGATAAATCATAACTTGAAAAATATCATTTACATTCATCATAGATGTTCATAATAGCATCAATTCCAATTCCTTCTAATTTCACAATTGTTTCATCAACATAAAAAGTGTTTTCATAAATGTAAACATGTTTGAAGGTGTTACCTTTGTGAAAATACAATTCCTAAGATATTGGTCAACAAAGTGCAGATGGCAGTCATGTTCTTTGCCCTCTTTTGTACGTGTTTTCGATGTTCAATCCTACATCAGGAACATCCAATTTGTCTTCCCATAAAAATAATGCCAGAAAATTCAGTTCTAATAGTTCTTTACCTTATGTACTATGCTTATCTTTTAATGTAAGTCGACCACTAACCTTTATTTATGATTCCTCTCAGTCAATCAACTCTCGTCCTTGGACAGAAATCTGTAACAATGATCTATCTAAATGCCTATTTCTCTTACAGTTACAAGTAAGTCATGTATCCACATCCCGAGTAAATACTAAACCTACCGAACTCCAAAAGCATTCTTCCATTTCCACATCTATCCAATTAATGTCTGATGTGGTTCTCTCCTACAATCCCACACCTTCAATAAACTGTTATCTCTCAAACATAATAATTTCAAATTAGGGTACAAGGCCAAAATCCCTACTCTTCATATACCTAAATGGTAAATCTCATTCTCTTCAGTGCTCCTCTTACTTTTGTGGTTCTCCCTCCTCCAATTCTACTTTAGAATAGCACAGATTCAAGTTTTGCAATCCTCTTCTCTCTTGAATGCCCTCCTTATATTTTATTCAAAATGGCGTCACTTCCCAGCCATGAGGTTACGTGGTGTATGACATAACACATTATGTATCTCCATGTGTTGTAAACATAGCACATATTAGACAATTCTCTTCCCTCTCCCTCAATACAAACCATGTGTTCAACCCCAACAACCTTTGGCATATCTAGACCCCAATCACATATCTGTGTGGTAATGAAATATATTGGTTGCTAACAATCACCCTTTTACATGTTTTAATCTCACACTCAACATATACGTTTAACTATTATGCAATGTTAACACTCTCTACAATCTATCCTCTTCACAATGTAGAATTAAATTGTTTATAGAAAACATGACAGATCCCACTCCATATTCAATACCCAAGGTGTCAATGCCTCCATCCTCCTAATCCATTGTATTTCCTTTCACTCTATCAGCTGTTGTACTTGACCCCAACTTTTTGGTATTTTGACCTGGTCGATTATCACAAAATGTAATTGTGTGTCCTCTCGGAAATGTACAGTACAGCTACTTTACTTGTAGTCATCCCCACATAGAATTTGCTAGATGGGCATCGAACTCCATGAATCACATTCTTGACATCACAATTGGGAATGGTAGTATACCAACATGCTCTTTGTCGTTCCTGTTCCAGACCTATGGACCCCCCCATATGGTCTTTGTTATCTCTCCCTTCTTCTCCTCTCCCATTAATGGTGGCATCCAGTGGGAGGTCATTGTGGCCCCCTTCCACTCCTCCAAGACCATCATCAATGTCAATCTAAATAGTACCACCATGGTCCAGGGCTCTCAACCCTATCTCTTCTTTATAGGTGTCTCCTGCATCTCATCAATTTCCTCCTTTCTCCTACCACTCCTTCAAACATTTCTCTGGCCCCTCTGCCACCTCCTTCCTCCTATGCCACCTCTCTGGCACCCACCCCCATCTCCTCTCTAGTCCCTATGCCACCTCTGACTACTGCCTCTGCCCACTCTCAGCCCTTCTACCACCTCTGCTGGGTGTGCCTCACCCCACTGTACCCCACCCCAAAAGTCTTTCAAATGTGACAACCTGCTCTACGTAGCTACTCTCAACTCTCGCTGTGCTGTCAAATATTCACCAGACATCTGCCACCTCCTAGAAGACCTTGACCTGGATGTCCTCGTTCTCACTGAGACATGGTTCACAAGAGTTTTGACACTCTCCTCCCTGAGGTCTACAACATCACATATCATATATACAATATGATCTGACTTTCCTTACATACCACATTCGGACACACCTGAAGTAAAATTACCTGTCAAGAAATTGTAAGAAGAAAATAACGCAGGTGTCTGCACCTTTTTACGCTGATTTAACCTTTTCCTCTTAAACAATAACAGAGAGTTTATTTCAGGTTGTACAAGTGAAACATACAACAATAAATCCTTAAAGATTGATAATTTTCAGTTGACCTTCATTTTGTTTCACCCTAGACTTACAACTACCAATTTCCAAATCCTTAATGGTTGTAGTATTATAAATGTTAAGTCTACTTTTAAGTTTATTTTGTTCAGGAAGGAGATCAAGACCTTCCTGCTCAAGGAAATGTTCCTCCATAAGGCCTAGGTCCACACTCCCTCCACTCCCCATGTCACGATCCATTCAACTTGGGAAGCCATCTTTCCTTCCAAGATGGCAGCTGTTTCTCAAGGTGGCAGTCTAGCAGCAGTGAATACTGTAGCAATGGAAGCCCTGCCCCGGATACCAGGAGCAGCTTTTCAGGACGCGAGAAGGAAGCTTCACTGCGTTGCTACTCCTCCGAGCCAACGCTTCGTCCGGTCCTCTTGTATAGAGAAAACAGCTTTGAATCCAGCAGCCGGTCTGATTTGTGTTGCCGGGTGTTTTGTAGCAGCTGCTTGCGACACGACTCGCAACACACGTGCATTCTACTATGCCGACATCTTAGGTAGACAGAACTGCTTTCCCAGTTCCACATTCAAGAGATCATTTTCTGCACTCCCCTGCTTGCCTGCAGTTGCAGTTATTTTATGTCATCCAAGGTATTTTCTGCTGAGGTTTTTATGACGTTAGGTTATTCTAAGAGGTTGATTCTTTTCCCTAATTCTGTGGCTACATTTTCTTAGAAAGCTTACCACTCAGCCATTCCAGATTACTCGAGATCCTTCCATGATCTGAGTTACTAATTTAAGGTAATTCTAGGACAGGATTTGTTTCCTTTTACCCTGGCTATTAAAACTATACTTTCTGACTTTTTCTCTTTTTCTCTTTTGTTTCTGAAAATATTAGAGGATTTGAAAATTGCTGCTTGAGATGTCCCCTGCCTGTTCACCTTGTTGACCATCACAGAGGAGATCCCGTGCCAGAAACCACTCTAAGAGGGAATCCAGGGATTCTACAATCATTCTGCAGCGACAGGGTTTTATCCCCCAGAGGGTTTCCCTGAGGGACTCCTGTTTCTCTAACCTTTGATGTTGGAGAGGCAGGGGTTTTTCAGGTATTCTCCTCCTCACTTCTGACCAGCTGACAAGAAAGCAGGTAAGTGGTTTGTGCGACTGGGAAAGAAACTGGGTTCAAGTGATTGTATATTGGTAAAATTGTTAATGAAGGTTACACCCCACCCTAACTGAGACTGGTCGATCGACTTCCCCCTGTTTCCTCACCTGGTTGCTTGTAGATACCTTGATTCCAAATTGCGTGCCCTAACCCTCCCCTGTTGTAAGCTCCCTGTTTCCTTGTTTCTATGCTTCCCTCACTGAGATCTTCCCCCTCGGATTTTAAAGACCTCCATTGTTTCCCAAAACTAGGCCAGCAGCCAATAAATACCATAATAAAAAGAACAATAATAATACTAATAATAATAATAATAATAATAATAATAATAATAATGATAATAATAATAATAATAATAATAATAATAATTATTATTATTATTATTATTATTATTATTATTATTATTATTATTATTATTATTATTATTATTATTTAAGTTACATATGAAAAACTGTACACAATAGTTAATCACCACATTGTATCTGCTCTAATTAATACAATCATTGGCCATACCTTCCAATGTATCAGCCTGCATAGAAAATGGCCATATGCAGTGCTATCTAATGACAACCAGTTACTGGTAAGCAGGAACATCTACTGTCAGTCACAGGTGGTAGCCACATCCTTAGAATACTACAATCAGAGTGAAATGCTGTTCATCAAGCACAACAGCAGCTACTTTCACATACGACACACATCTTCCTCACGCCTCACACTATAGCAACGTTGCAGGTTCCATCTGAGTGGAATGACCAAGCATGATCCTGTCATGCACCTATCGTCTTTTCCTTAAATGATTCACATTTAAAATATGCTCCTTTGCATCGTTTCACTCAGCCCCCTGAGATAGCCTCTGGATAAGCCCACACTGCAACAAGGCTGCGCCAGCTTTATACAGTGGCCAATTAATGCATAGCAACAGAACATAGCATACACTATAATAAAAGAACACCGGAAAACAAGCAAGTGGATTGGTTAAAAAGCATTAATTAAAGCATGCATTGGAAAAGCAAATGGTTTTGAGATTTGCATTGTTTATTGAAGCTAACATGATTTAGTATGAATACAACGGAAACCTGGATCCTATATAGACAGAATTTACTTTAAACGCTGCTAAAGTGTGTGTAAGTTAATGTTTTTAGGCACATAGCATTAGTAGTTCAACAAAGTAAAAAGGCTTGCGTACACCCTGTCTTTTACTAATGGTATGTGTCTGCAAATACTAACTTTCAGAGATTTTTGGCATAAACTACCAAAGGCAAACTCTTACCCCACACATGCACTTTCACGGTCGCAAACAGTCTCACGCGGAAACGTCCAAACAGACTGTATCCATTCGTACAAATGGTGCAACAGACCGAAAAAGGTCTGTACCATTTGTACGAATGGGAAAATACCGACCATGAGGAGCAGGGGTTGCGGGGGTGTCCCCACTCCCCATGTATGGCATTTTCGGATTGAAGGGTTGCGACGCCGGTTCCCAATCACGTAATTGAAGGGAACGAGATTTTGGAGACGGCGGCACACAAGGAGATCTGCCGCCCATAGGTAAGTAGTGCAGTGGGGGCAAGGGCAAAGTCTGAAATGTTCCGGTGAGAGAAGACCGAAAGTTATTTTCGGAAAAATTACTTTGGGTCTTTTCTCCCTCAAAATTTCAGCTACGGTCTTCCAACCCAAATCCTCTCACACATTTGCATGGAATGCGTTAATGTGATGGAGTAATGTGGGAATGTGTAAAGTAATACATGAAAGGAAAAAGGACGTCAACTAAATCATGAAGAAAGAAAATACAAACTGGGGAAAGTATGCAGAATGCGGGGTGGGATGAGAGTGAGGGGGCAATTACAGCTCTGTCGGGGTGAATGACATTGTGGGAGTAGGGGAGAGCCAGGGGGAGGGATGACATGAGAAAGTATTGAAAATGTGTGGGAGAGGGACAAGAGAATGGGGGAATGAGAGCACAGGGATGAATTATAGCATTTTTGAGAAATGACAGCATGGGGAAATGACAGACTTGTTGTAACAATCACATGCGGGATGACAGAAGGAGGGCGAGTAGGGGGCAACACATTCCAATAGACGGATACATGGTGAGCAACAGTACACAGGAGTATTGTACAACATTTGCATGATGTCTGTTCTCACAATAGATCCCACAAATATACCTCAATTGTTCATGATGCCTCAGTCCACAATATATTCCAGACTGGTCCTGTAGCACACTTTTTTCATGCTGCACGTGCCCAAAATATGTGCCAGCATTACTACAGTATGATGGTGCCCACTGCCTAGGGAATTTGCTACCACTGCCGATGCCAACATTGTATTTCAGTATGGCTTCTATAAACCTAAGGTTTATGTTGACTATGCCATCTATATATTCTACTATTGCCCTACAGAATACATTGTAGTGGTGCCTGTGCCCAAAAATGTGTCATTATTTCCAGTGTAGACCTATTTTGTAATTGTGTCTTCAATACATGCCAGCCTACTACTTTAAAGCACATATACTCTCACACACACACACACACACACACACACACACACACACACACACACACACACACACACACACACACACACACACACACACACACACACACACACACACACACACACACACACACACACACACACACACACACACACACACACACACACACACACACGTTTGCAACTAGACTCACCCATGAGTACACACTCTTTCAAGCTCTTCATTATATGCACACACTCATATGAAAACTTTGTTTTCAAAGCACCTCTCCGTTTCTATCAGATGACAGCTAACTTTGGTCTGGATGCCCATGACTACACTGGCCCTTTATTGGAGACTCGAAGATCTGTCGTAACCGGCGAGTCCAAAATGCCTCACATACCATCTCTCCACAAAAAATCAAAGGCTTCTTTCAAGTCAGAAAATATGTTATACAACGCCACCGTAATGCTGCAAGACCTCATTTGAATTATCAGGTGCAAGTGAAATGCTTGTTCTACCATTCGCATTCCACTTCTAAAAATTGCTTGACAATTTGAAATCACATTGATGTCTGGCATTCAACTTTCTAGCTGTTCGAGTAAAGCTCTGGCAAAGACATTACCTCCCATGCTATTAAAGCAGTGGGGCAGAAGCCCTTTGGCAGTGTTTCCTCACTTTTATATGTGGATAGGCATGATTTATGGCCCTCTCCAACTAGATGGAAGGGTACCTCTTGCACTAACATATGTTGTTAAAAAGGGGCTCCACTCCAACAGCTCCACTCTAAAATAATCAATTGGAATTGTGTTGATTCCTGGTAACTTGCTTTCCATTTGAGCCATCACAGCTGGCTTAATCTTAGATTCTGAAAACTAAACTGAACCTGACACAACTAATTTCTTGATATCTGAAATAGGCAGAAGGTCCAAAGGATGTGTACAATTCACTGAAATGTTTAAACCAATCAAAAATGCTGTATGTCTTACTTTTGAGAAGATTTCAGTAGTCATTAGGATCACATGAAACCTGGCAAGAACTTGTTCGATGGTCTTTTGAGCGAATTCCTACAGAATCTCCCATTGCTCTGCCTCTCTTTCTTAAAATCTATGCATTGGTTTGCAGCTGGCTCTTAATCAACAGATCTCACCTCATTACCCTACTTATATGGACCTTAGGGCACTTACTTATTCACCTCTGTCATTATGGAATGACTTATCAAAACAGAAATTATGTGCCATTTCAATTTTCATAATAAATGTGCAAGGCGCTGTGGAAAAAGATGTAACAAAATCAACTGATGGTTTATATCATGTCTGAAAATTGATGCTATTAACTGTTTGTTTAAAGAAGACTGGCTTAAGGAAAGGAAGTAAACATGCATACATTCGGATGCTTTTGTTACCTAACCTACAAACCCATTATGTGATGCCCCAGCGGTTATTAGTCAGGTCAATGTCTGAGTTATAGTGAGGCATCAGTATGTTTTTTTTGTTATCAGATCCTAGAATCTTAAGGTTAACCTAACCATGCCATGGTAACTTTCCAAACTAGGGAAGAGCTTCAGTACTTCATGTTTCCCACCAATCTACCTCTATCAAGTATTGTCAATGTGCCTGGAGTAATATCTATTTCTATATCTCGTAGCACTTGGTATCGCACCTTGCAGGCATGTGTTACAAACCCTTACCCCAGCCAAGGACAGTTGATACCATGTCCATGGCATTGCGATGTTGGACGCAAGGGAGACTAATGATATGCTCTGGAATCCCACAATTGCTTTCTTCTTCCTCTGATATCCCTATCATGGATGATCATGGCTCAAATGTTACGTTCCAGTTGCCAAAAAGTATTCCCTATGCTTCGGTTGGCAAGGGAAATGATTTCCACATTTTTGGTAGAAAGGTCTCCAAAATGGTCTCCAAAATGTCAATGTGATGATTTTCTTGCAGCCTCACATATGCTTTATTATATACATTCATTAGTTGTACTGGACAATTATTAGCAGCAGTAAAATGATAAGCATTTAAGGATATGTGATATCTGTATCCCACATTGTGACAGATGCATTTAGCCGTAAATCCACTCTACTCGGAGGGCATCATGTGGAAAGGTAATAGTTGGCATATCCTGATTGAAAGATTAAGACATGTTTTAGGGAATGGGCCAGCCATGCAAGCGGAAATATATCATTCCAGTCTTTTAACAACAATGATGTCCAAGCAGATGTTGGGGATGCAAAACATCACATTCAGAAAGCTGTGTGTGACCTTCATGGTCAAGGTGTCTCCTCCTTCAAATGGTCCATGGAGTAACTTTGGGACACTGGTGATATAATTCACTCTTAAAAGGTGACAGCAGGGCAAAGGTAGACCTCCAACACTGCAGCTACACCTTGCTAAGGGTGGACTATTGGGAATTCCCTTGATGCTTTGCAGCAATGTGCTTGTCCCTGCTGTTGATCGTTCCAGGCATAAAGTCTCAGGTGTAGCCTTATTATTCCCACTGTTTAGGAATCTTGTAGATAATTTTAATGCACCCCAACCCTAGAAGCCCTTTCCATGATTACATTGGCAAGTATTGTGGGTGACTCCATATCCATCCAATGAGTATACTTCAACATAGCTCCTTGAATGGATGGTTCTTCACCAAGTGTTATAGGTGTTGCTTCCCTCATGGAGTCATTTTCAAATTGCTTAGCCCTCACCCTCTTATTGAAGGCTCTCAGGAGAGCCGGTCTTGACCTCTGCTGAATGTAAGACATTTTCAACGGCTTACAATATTTTACAACAGAATTATTTTCTTACCACCTTTGAGAAGGGTTAAATCTCTGAAATGTGTAATGAACCCCTTGATATTGGCAATAGGAATATATAAACTACTTTCTGTTATCATTCATCTTTTCTCCTTTGGAATTGCCTATAGAATTCAAGAAAACAATGTGAGATGGAAAAGGTAAGCAGATATCATGCACGGATCAATATTTCAATTGAAGACGTCCTTTCAAAGAAATGAGCAGACCAGGTTCTCATCAGAACTCATGAAAATTTGGTTTATTGTAGAGCCAAACAGGTTCAAATACCAGCCAAAAGATGAGTCAACTTTCAAATAGTGGGTCAGGGCCCCTAAGGAGACTCTGCAGGCTGATTTGCCTGCCATTATGTGTACCAATATGTAATATATGTGATCACAGCAAAGGTATTGCCCAAAAGGAACTGCAATTTAGGTCCCTTAAAAGGAATTATTTAACCCATGCAGCATACCTAATACAGGTCAAAATACTATTATTCTGTATTGATTTCTTTTTGGAAGAACAATTAGCATTGTACACAAGGCTTATTACAATGGAAAAGTCCCATTTATGAGTGCTTTGCTGAGGACGAAGGCACATTGTTTATTAAACAAACAAGAATGCAAAGGAAGTGAATTGGAAATTTATCTCAGTGATTGGCTGGGTTCCTGGATGAGTGGCCTGGATCTGGAAGCTGAGAACGGTCGACCGCTGGAGCTAAATTTGATGAGAAGGAGGATGAGAGGACACATGTGGCTTCTTCAGGTGGGCAGAGATGCCTGCAGGGTGGCCGCTGCCTGTGCTGACCCTTTCTTACATGCGCCAAACAAGTCCCAAGGACAAAGACTCCGGCCCTTGCACTGGTCTAACCCAGTCGGTCTTGGGGGGACCTGCACTTTGGGCCATCCCGCAACAAGCTGTTTCCTTCCTGGGATGCGGACCGCCGGTGCCCTGGAACCTTTAGCCTGAGTGCTGTGCGTCGTCTTTAGCTGGTGAGTCTTGCTAGAACTTCGGTTGACACCTGTTTGAACTTCAGAAGCAAGAATCTCTCTGTGTCTCATCTCAACCACGCTGATCCATAACCGCATGCTCACTTTGATATGAGATTTCAACGACCGGTTTGATGTTCCTGACAACCCCATCACCCGCTCACTCAGTGACAATCTGGAACCTCTCGGCCCAACACAACTGATTTCTCACATGACCTACATTGCAGAACACAAACTCAACAGACTATTCTGCACATCAGACCTAGTCTCCACACTCCCACCTCACAACCTCATCTGAACTGATCACCATGCTATACCCTTCTGACTTCAACACCACTCCCCCACCCCACCACTTCCAGCAAACATCTCCTCAACCATGGCTATCCAAAGCTATGACCCCCCTCACACCATCCTGGGGGCCTTCCAAACAATCAAGCACACACAAAAGTGGTACACCCCCTCCCTCAAAGGTCTTAAAACCCTCAAGCATCACCTAGAGCGAACTTGGAGGACAAACCTTAACCCACAAAAAAAGCCTTTGCAAGACTGAACAGGGCATATCTACAAGAAATCAAGAAATCACAAAAAACCATTATGGAAAATCACCTAGTTGCCTAACTCCCCTTCCCCTAACTCACAAGCTCTCTGCGATTAACTTTCCAACCACTTTCTCAATGTTGCACTTGAAAGACATTGGGCCTCATTATAAGTTTACCGGTCTGGTAACAACGGTACCGGTAAGCTACCGTACCATTGTTACCGGACCAGAAAACTACATGTTCTGTCCCTGGGAGCCTTTCCGCCCGCCAGGCCTGACCTGCGGTCGTACCGGCACCCGCAAGCACCTCATGTCGTATGCACCGGAACCATTCACCAAATGGTGCCAGTGCATTTGACCTCTCCATTCCCATTGAGCCCTATGGGGCTCAAGTGGGAATCGGGAGCATTTATTTCCGGTGCCGCGAATGAGCAATTACTGGGTCCAGCAAGGCCGGTAATTGCCCATTCGCGGGTGCCGGAAAAAAAATGATACTGCAGCAGCCATGCCTGTTTTACCAACACGGCTACCGCCAGTATCGCAATGAGGCTCATTGGACCATCACGAGAAAACTAGCTCAGATCCCCCTACATACTGCCCTCCCTCTCTACCAATTTTCTCTTCTTTCACACCTCGTTCCCAGGCCGATTTCTGCAACCTATTAGCACTTAGCCAACCATCAGGCTCACCTGGAGATCCTTGTACAACCCCCACCTAAAAAGGATCCTTACCTTCATCTGGGCAGGCAACGTAGTCCGCTCCATCATCAATAAATCCCTCTCATTTGGCACCTTCCCAGAGGCCTTCAAAACCTCTCATGTCAAATCTCTACACGAAAAGCACAGCCTCGACTCACTCTACCCATCAAGCTACGGCCCAATCTCCAACACCCACTTCATTGCGAAACTAACTGACCACGTGGCATGCAAGCAACTTGGCCTCCTCAGAGATTCCAATAGTCTTCTCAACCCAACCCAATCGGGGTTCCGACCCCTTTGTGGAACAGAAACCTCACTGGTCTCTGTCTCGGATCTCCTAAAAAGAACTGCAGATTCCGTAGGGTGTGCTGCAGTCATCCTCCTGGATCTATTCAGGGCCTTTGATACCATCGACCAAACAATATTCAGGAACAGGCTTCTCACCCTAGGCATCAAAGATTCTGCCCTTAATTGGATCACATATTTTATTTCGAATTGCTCACAAATCATTCTCCTCCCATCTTTCTCCCCCGCCCCTTCCCCCATCACAAAAGGGGTGCAACAAGAAGCCTCCCTTTCAGCCCCCCTCTTTAACATCTACTTAAGCCCACTGCCAGCTCTCATCCCCTCTTACAACCTTCCCCACTACAATTACGCTGATGATACTCACATCATTCGAAAAATTCCCAAGACTCCAGCCTCCCCACTTCTCGACCTCACCTCTTGCCTCTTGGCTATCGACCTATGGATAATGGCCAACCACCTAATCCTCAACCCAGGCAAATCAGAAATCCTAATATGTGGCAAAACTGCTCTGATTCCTCAACGTTTACCATGGCCAAAAAGCCTGGGTTTTCCACCTGCCGCCTCCACCTCCATTAAAAATCGTGGATGCACCATGGACGCAGACCTGCCTCTCTCCAAACACATCCACTCTGTATCCAGAACATGTCCCTTCCACTTACTCATCCTAAAGCAAATCATTCCCTATCTCTCCTATCCTCAATAAGTCTCTGCAATACTAGCCACAAACATCTCCTAGTATGCCAGTTCAGGAAACTCCAACAAATCCAACATTCAGCAGCCAGTCTGCTCCTTTCCCCTTTTTTGCCCACCGAATATATCACCTCTGACTACACTGGCTCCCTTCAGCCTAATAGCGACTTTCAATCTCATGCCAGAAGGCCAGGTGGGTGTTTCTTGTGCATTACTCTGGGGAGGCAATCAAGAACTTGCACTGGAAGGACTTGAGGGGTGGGCGGGTATCGCACATGAATTAACTATATGATGGGTAACAATTGAGACGTTCAGTAAGCGTATGATATCTGGGTAGATTCATCATGCTATCCTCCAAGAAGGATCTGTCAGTATAGCGTGTGCTCCTCTAGTTGCAATTAGTTGAAGCATAGACTGCCACTGTAGTTGACCATTTTATTGCAGCCGTGAGAATTGACTGAAGAAGCCAATTCCTGATTGAGAACACATACAACAAATCACCACCAAATCTGCTAGGTACATATAACGCACCACTGTGGTGGACACTGGCCACAGGCCTGGCTACTGTTACGCTCACCTGGTATCCACGGGGACGCCACCCAGCCGGGTTACTCGGTGTATTGCTTCTCAGCTTTGCCCTGTTGTGGTCTGCGGGGAAGGTTCTGCCTTGTGGTAGAATTAGGCGTGCTCTCCGTCCTGCCTTCTTTGCAGGGGCGTGTTGTCTTTCATGGGCGAGTGCGGTCCAGTTACTTCACTGACGCTGGCCCGTTTGATATTGTTCAGGTAGGTCTTATTGCTGTTCTTCAGTTTTGTTGCTATCCTGCATGCCTTTCTTTGTTTAAAATGTCTCTTTTTTCTCCCGTAGGTATGCGGAGCTTCAGCACGGCGAACTGGCTTGGTTGAGCCCCACTGGTAAATGATGGCGCATTAAGAGCGCGATGATGCGGTAAGTAAGCGCTATGTGCAGCGCTGCAAAGTCTTGCCTTTGCTAACCTGTGTTTTCCTTCCTTTTAAGTCGCGGTGTTCTTCATCGCAAGTGGAATGTCCGGAGTGGTGCCAGCTGAGAGGCGACCAGCCAGGTAAGCCTTTTGAGCAGTTCGCAATTTGTAAATGTCTCTTCTGCTTTCTTTAATGTTGCCTCTATCTTCCTCTTTCAGGTTGTTCTGTCCGGGAGGCGTGCAGATTCGAGGAAGATGTTCTCAGTAGCTGTGAGTGTTTAAAGATGAAGACTGCAGATAAGATGCTGCTGCTAATGATGTTCCTTTTCTCTCCTTGCAGGTTCTGCTTCTCTGAGGTTCGAGGGAATAGCTGGACATGGTGAACGTCATGTTGCAAGATGCAAAGTAACGCAAAGTCTGTTGTCTTGCTCGGGTGTGGTTTAAATAGCCCCAACAAAATAGTCCAGGTAAAGTAGTCCCTAGACTACCACACCAAAACACTAGACCGCATAGCTTGGTTCTTAGGAACCAAGCTATATGGATGCCTCCATGTTGGCTGACAATACACTAAAGTAGTTCCCAAGCACATTGTTTTTCATGGTGTATGAGCCTGGCACCATAGGTGCCAGGACTGGCCCCATGAGGGCATTTGAAGAGGATGCCAGGCTCTAGAGGCCCAAGTCCTAACTCCACCTGGCCAATGGGTTTGCCAGAGCGGGTTTTGGGCGAGGGTCATGACAGCACTCTCCCCTAAGGCCCCTCCCATGGTGTTCCTTCTGTCCGGCCCAGGTTTGGTTGGGAAGTTCCGATGGAATTTCCATGATTAGACGTAGTGCGTGGATATTCTCACTGGTCCAAATCCTTTCCAATCCTTTCCAATTGACGAGATAATATAGCTTGGTCCTAGAGTATTTAGAGTCCAAGATATCTTTGACTTCGAATTCTGGTTCGCCGTCAACAAGTATGGGCTTAGGTGGTGTCCCAATCCGTGTACCGGGTGCATTGGTTTCAGGAGGGAGACATGGAATACCGAGTGGATGTGTAGATTAGGTGGTAAATCCAGTTTCACAGCTGCTGGGTTGATAATTGCCTTAATGGTATAGGGTCCTAAGAATCTAGGATGAAAGGTCTGGGTTCCCTTGATGGGTACGAATTTAGCGACTAACCAAACTTTGTCTCCTACTTGATAATCAGGGGCCTTTTTCCGGTGTTGGTCGGCAAAACTCCTTTGTTTTTCTTTGGCATGAATAATGTGTTCCTTTGCCCTTTTGAAAGCCTGAGTAATGGTTGTGTGTAGAGTCTTTACCGCTGGCATTTCCAAGCTGTCTGGAAGGTCTAGTTCAGAGGTACGTGGATGTCTGCCATAAAGGGTATAGAAGGGCGTTTGTCCCGTGCTTGAATGCAAAGAATTGTTATATGCATATTTGGCTATCCATAGTAGGTCTTTCCAATACCTTTCATGGTGCAGCATGCACCGTAAATATTGCTCACCCGTGAAAGCCCCGTAGAAGTCCCGCTTTGCTTTGCCGGGAAACGCTCTTTGTTCTTCGCTACTTCGCTTTGGATTTGTGGCTGTGGACTGCATTAACCAGCAGACCTTACTTCATTTGGAGGCGGGCTATATAAACAAGCACGCGCGCGCACCGCGCGCGCGCACCCGTGAAAGCCCCGTAGAAGTCCCGCTTTGCTTTGCCGGGAAACGCTCTTTGTTCTTCGCTACTTCGCTTTGGATTTGTGGCTGTGGACTGCATTAACCAGCAGGTGAAGAACCATTTGAAGCAGACACAAGACGAGCTTAAGACAATTGTCATTTTATATATATACTTTATATATACCTCGTATACTCATCGTTTTCTGTTTTATTTATTTAGACCTTACTTCATTTGGAGGCGGGCTATATAAACAAGCACGCGCGCGCACCGCGCGCGCGCACCCGTGAAAGCCCCGTAGAAGTCCCGCTTTGCCGCTTCGCCGCTACTGTCGCGGCAAGCGGCGGTTTTGTTTGTTTTTTTTTTTTTTTTTATTTGTTTAATTTTACTAATCATTTACTATTGGTCATTTAGTCACAGTTGAGTTTTATTAATAGTGATTGAACGTAGGCCTCAGAATATGAAACGTGGCTTCTCATCCCTGAGAGCAGGAATGCCTGAAACTGCTCTAGATGTCTATGATAATAATGGAAAAGCCCCCGCAAAGGGAAAACTTCGACGGAGCTCGACACCTCGAGCAAGTGGTGCAAGCATACACTTGGACAATAAGAAAAAGTTTAATCTGCCTTTGGGAATGGATATTCGCTCTTTCTGCAAAAATCAAAGTGTGCCTCAAACGATGGGGAATGAACCAGGAAATATAACTCATCAAACAAGCCAGCCTAACACAATTGTTGATACTTCGCGCAAAGTAATACAAAACAGACGATCTGATGGAAGCACTGTGTTGGATGGAAAAAGCAACATCTTACCAAAATCAAAACCAGTGGATTCAGATGTTATTTCCTTTGCTGAAGAACAGGTCTCACTAACTGATAGCATTTTGTTGAACAATGTTTTAACTGGTGTTGCCATCTCTGACTCAGAATCTATAGTTAAATATACGACTTCAAGTAGCCTTTTACAATTAAACATTGCTGGCCCTAGTGACATGCCGATAATAGATTTGGATCCAAATGACACAGCTTTTTCCTCGCACACTTTATCTGATAATCTGTCCAAATCCCCCGTTTTATTTACCAACAATAGCTTTGCTGATTCTGTAGCAAATCCATCTTTTAGTGCTCCAACTCCGCGAAAAATAAAGGCTCTTGGCACGGGTGACTTTGGTCAAAGAGCATCTCAAGAAGCTCAATTAGGAATAACTCTTACATCCATGAATACAGCCATTTTGGCCCTAGCCAAACTGTTTGAAGTTCTAAGTAAAAAAGCTGACTTACATTCTACCCAATTAAATCAGGTTTTGGCAGAACACCTCATCTTTACAACCAGTTTAAAAAAGCTTGATTCTTTGTGTCATCCAGTCAGCAATAAGAAAACGACGGGTTCGCAGACTTCTACCTTGGCGCCCATTAACACAAAAGAATATCAGCAGCTTCCATGCTTCTTAAATCCAATCACAGATTCCATGAATGGTGCACAAGTGTCATTCATGGATCAACCAAAACAGACATCAATACCAACTTATCCTTTATTTGATACTAAATTACATCTCAGCGACATAGGTAAAAAAGCCCCAAAAAAAGCTCCAATGACAAAAAAATCTAAAAACATCAAAACTGTCACCAAACATGACAATCAAGCCAAAGCTTTTGTGAAAAGACTATCTATTCCTGCTGCCACTACGATTGCAGCTGCGAAACAAGTTGCAAAAAAATACTCTAAGCAGTCTTTAAACCGCAAAGAAAAACCTCGGCCTGAGCCGATAGAACACAGCCCTTTAAATAATCTAATCAATATGGCAACAAGTATATCTAAAAATCCCACTACATCTCAAACGGCAGATGCCTCTCTTATTCAAATAGACAGCTCGCAACATCAATGTGAGAAAGACACGCGCTTAAAGGACTTAAGACAGGCTATTGATAATTATATGTCAGCAAAGTCGTCTTCCAAAAAACTAGTTTTTCCTCCTTTGCAGCCTTTCTCTCATCCTGAATCTTCCATTCCTTTGTTACAATATCCCCAGTTAGCCTCACAAACAACTGAAAAGTCCTCTGTCTTGCAGATCATACCTCAGTTAGGCCCAATACATTCCCAACAAGAGGCCTGCCAAAGAGATAACTTTGCCTCACAAATTCAAAGCAGCTCTTCATCGTCTACTCAGCTTGTAGTAAATATTGATGAGAGCAAGCGTGAACTTACTAAGCATATTGAAGAAATAGTTCACAGCTCCTTGAATAAAATGTATCAAAATGGTGATTTTGTAAGAAATAACTCTGCTAGTGCTACAACGCAAATCGATAAACCTGGCTTACATATTCACAAAGATGAACCCAAGATAGCACAAAATCGAGTCAAACGTCCGGCGTTACATGCTCTAATGCTCACCTGCAAGCCTTCTCCAGCCAAACAGTATATTTTAAATCGAGCATCTATTTTGGCGATTTTTAGCGAAATCCCTGAATTAGATGACATTGCCTCCACAGATATTGAGCTTGTTGAGTTCATTGATCAGAAAAATGTTTCATCTGTAAATCTGTGGATAAATTCACGTATTGTGGTGAACTTAATAATGGCTGTTAAACATCAATTGTCAGACTTGGGCTTTGTACTACACTCCTTGCCTGAGTCATCGAACATGACTGAAGTATCCACTGGTCTACAATTAGCAAACAAAATCCAGCCTGCTATTTCTCAAAAATGCACATGTAACTGTCAGAGAACTCAATGCTAGATTTGTAAGGTCACAACTGCCTCACTATCTCTTATTAGTTGGAATACAAGAGGTCATGTACATCTGCTGAATAATAATAATGCTCAATTATTGGGTCGTGATGTCATAATGCTCCAAGAAACGTGGCTTATAAAAGTCCCCTCCTGGAATAATTATGATGTCCTATTAAATCCGGCAAAAAAGAACTGTTCAGGGCGCCCCACATCTGGACTCCTTACCGCAGTAAAGCAATCTTCAATGCTGCAACTAGAACCATGGTTTATACCAAACACATTTCTACAAATGTCAAAAGTTTCAACCTCTAATTTCTCCTGTGCCTTGATTAATGTATATTGGAATCCCTTAGGAATCTCCGAAAATGATTTCCTCTGCTCTGTTACTAAGGCTTTAGACATAGTTTCGCTTGAAGGTATGACCAATTATGTTCTATTGGCCGGTGACTTAAATTTGCATTGCTTGGGACCCCAACGCAACTCTGAAAGCTGTCGTTTGCAAAAATGGAACAGCTTGATTCAGTCTCGTAATTTATTCATGCTAAATGGTTCTTTTTCACAAGATATACCTCCTCAAGCAACTTGGCACCGTGGTCAAAGCAATGGAATAATTGATTTCATCTATGTAAATGCATGCTTTCTAACTAAGATAACAGCTTTTGAAGTAATTAACACTAAAGCCAGCGATCATAACATTTTAAGCATGTTTTGGATTTTACACACTCTTAGGAAATACCCACAATCTGCAAATCCTATAGGTGTTCTAAATGTAAATTCAGCCAGAAACAGAATGATATGGTCACAAAAATCCCTCTCAGCCTTCAAAGATCATTTGCAGGCAAATTTGGAAAAACAAAAACGAAGACCCATGCTGGATGACTTAGCTTATCATGACTTAATGCAAGTGTTTCAACACAATTCAGTTTCTCATACTCAGAAACAAAAACCCCATCTCCACTTGCCAAATCTTGAAATTAGAGCTAAAAAGGCCGCCATGCGAGCAGAAAGGAAAGCGGCCAACAAACTACCATTGGTTGAACGCACCACTATCCTCAAACAAATTAGAACCAGGTATAGAAATTGGATTAGGGGTGCAAGGGCGAAACTATATCAATTTGATGGCTACTCAATGTTAAAAGCTCTAGCTGATAAAAATGTAGCTCAATCCTGGAACATCATTAATCATGTGACAGCGGGGCAACAGGTGGCTGTGCAAGCAAATGATGCAACAGAAACCACCTGGATTAAACACTTTTCAACGCTCTTTACGGATACCTCCTCTGTCTTAAGATCAGATCATTTAAAATTTTTGCCTAATTTTCATCTGATCTTTGACAGAGAAGATATATTATATTATATCAAACAAGCAAGTAATTCCAGAGCCCCTGGCCCGGATGGTCTTGCAAACACGCATCTCAAACAGTATCCGGAAATCTGGACAGACATTCTTTTTCTCTTGTTTGAGCATATCAATGTCTCCCAGACTATTCCCTCTTCTTGGAAGCAAGCAATCATCATTCCCATTTACAAAAAGGGAAATCGAGCAAATCCCTCTAGCTATCGGCCCATTTCACTTTTGGATGTTCCAGGAAAAATTTTCTCACGTTTAATATTACGAGATTTAAAAATTTGGTCTTCAACCTGCGCTAAAATGGACCCCCTGCAATCAGGTTTTGTTCCAGGTCTGGGCACTTTGCCAAACATCATCTCGCTGAATATGTTGAAAGCACAATATGCAGCTCGTAACCAATGTTTATATTTTGCATTTATTGATTTTCGTCATGCTTTTGACTCAATTAATCGTAATTTATTATTTAACAAGTTATATGCACTTGGTTGTCCTTCAACTTTACTCTCCTTAATCATTCTTTTACATTCCGGAACCACTATGCGAGTCAGACTTTCGATTGAAGGTGCTTTGTCTGCATCTTTTGCTACAACCTTGGGTTTGAAACAGGGCTGCATTTTGGCCTCCTACTTGTTTAATCTGTTTATTTTTGACTTGGGTAGCGTGTTTCTTCAAACATTATCTGATGCCCCGGAATTAGGCCATCAGCGTGTACCATGGTTGTTGTATGCTGATGACCTAGTTCTAATATCACAATCTCCGATAGGCCTTCAAAACATGTTATCAGCCCTTGCACACTATGCCGCAAAAAACATCTTAGCGATAAATTTAGAAAAATCACAAGTCATGATATGCACTCCGAAGGGGAAAGCTTCGAGTCGTAATCTTACTTGGAAATTGTATCACGAATCGCTGAATATAGTTTCGGAATACAAGTACTTGGGTGTGTTCATTCAGAACACCATTAGAGATTCCAAACATATGATAATATTACAGACTAAACTAATGTCTCTTTTATCACAAGCAAAAATTTTAGTCTATAGATATGGTAAATTCACCTTGAAACACATCTTTATGTTCTATGAACAGAAAGTGATACCGAGTCTATCATATGGTATTGAATCAAAGCTCTATTCGAATGATCTAGCATGGGACAAGTTAGAAGCTATTTTCTGGAAAGGAGTTTTACATTTACCAAACTGTGTACCAATGCCAATACTACGTTATGAGCTAGGTTTTAATTCTCTGGCAAGCAGAGTGAAGTGGAAAATGTGTGCCTTTTTCCGCAAATGTATCTTAGGCCTTACAAATAATAATATTTTGAACACAGTAGCCCACTATTTAATCATGGCTAAGCAGACTTTCCCGAACTCCTGGTGCAGCTTTGTTTACACACTTCTTGCAGAGGCTAGTATTCCCCTACAGATGTTATTGGATACCCCAATGAGCGCTAAAAGGAAATTTTATCAATGGGCCTGGATTCAAAATTATGAAGCATGTACAAAATATAATGATTTTGATACTAGAATTCACTGTTTTAAGAAATTGGGTCAAGCTGCAAATTACCTAGTAAAATGTCCATCATCAAGAATTAGGCAACAATTTTTACGTATAAGATTAAACCTATGGCCCTCTAGAGACCAACTATATAGGCGAAAAAATCCTTTTTGTAAAACAAATAAATGTCGTTATTGTGAAAATTTTATGTGCAGAGAAACTTTGCAGCATGTAGTAGTAACATGTCCTAACTTGAAAGATGCTAGATATATCTTTTTTTCAAATCTACTGAATTTGTACACAGAAAAAAATGAAATAGAAATCTGGAGTATTCTAATAAATAGTCCCAGATTTGCCGTCATCAAAGCTGTAGTACAATATTTAGAAAAAATGTTACCATCTGAAATAGTGTGTTCACCAGTTTGAAACTCTTGCGTCTTTTATCATTTTGTCTTGTTATTATCCTAATGTTGCCTCATATCATGTTATGCTGACAAAGTTCAGTACAAATTTTAATGTATCATTTTAATGTATTATCATCATTATGAACTTCTGTGTTTTCCTCTTTTTAATCTTTTTTGAAAAGTTGATTGATATCAGCTAAATCAAAATAAAAAAAAAAAAAAAAAAAAAAAAAAAAATATTGCTCAAGTGTCTGATTGGTTCTCTCGGTTTGGCCGTCCGTTTGGGGATGGTGACTGGTAGATAGCCGAACGTCGATCTGCGCCATTGCACATCATTTTTTTCAGAAGTTTGAAACAAACTGGCTGCCTCGATCAGAGACCAGAACCAAAGGGAAGCAATGTAGCTTAACCAGGCCATCCAGGAACACTTTTGCTAAAGTGGCTGCGTCGGGGAGGCCTTTGAGAGGAATAAAATGGGCCATCTTTGAGAATAAGTCCATAACTACAAGGATGGTGTTGAACCATTGGCTTGGAGGTAGATCAGTGATGAAATCAAGGGAAAGAGTGTGCCATGGAACTGGAGGAATGTCCAATGGTTGTAGGAGACCAGATGGTTTTTGTTTCTGTGATTTATTTTGTGTGCAGACACCCCAGTACTGAATATACTGAATGATGTCCTTACACCAGGTAGGCCAGCAAAAGTTCTCTTTCACCTTAGCTAGGGTTTTGGCGATCCCAGGATACCCTTCGATCAGTGAATCATGATAGTTTGAAATAATATGCTGTTGTAATTCCTTCTTGGGTACATATAGGTGATCCCTAAAAAAGGGTAGATGGTCCTTGATGGTATATTGTTCTCCTTGAGTTTGCCATGCGAGGTAGGCATCAGGATTCATTGTCCGTTGGATTTCTTTTCGTAGTTCTGCTTGTTAAGGCTGTCGTGATACCCAAGAGTTTGTCTTCAGGTATAATAGGTACTGGGTCTGGAGTTGTGTATACTATTTCATCTATGCCCATGCGAGATAAGGCATCCGCCTTTCCGTTTCTGACTCCTGGTCGAAATGTAATTACATAATCATATTCGGCGAAGAAAAGGGCCCACCGTAATTGTCGTGAGGACTGGGCCTTGGCTGTTTTGAGATATTGCAGGTTTCGGTGGTCTGTGATGACTGTAATGGTGTGTCTGGCCCCCAGAGGGATTGCTTATTTGTTCTCATCCAAATCACAGAGTCTACTGAGATCCGGATACCTTTCGTCAGCTACTTCCATCTCGACCGATACTTCTTTTGGGGTTTTTTAAGCGTTCGTTTTTTCCCCAATTTACGACTTACCTACCTGGGGCCTAAGTGTCTGGGTTGTACTACTCCAGTTCTCTACAAGGAGAACTCTGCAGGGAAGGAAAGGAAATACCAAAGCAAAGAAATCTGTGAAGGCTTCAACCAAAGTAAGTGAGTCTAGTCTTACTACTGTGCATTCTGAGAGGAAGATGCCGGCGACTGTAATTTCTCCTTTGGTTATCGGGTCATTTTCTTAGCAAGAGGGGGTGGACCTTTGTCCTTATCCCCTTTAGATTTACTTTTCTCAACCCCTTTGTCATCTTGCTTGGATGCAACCGGCAATGTCTTTTTCTGGACGTTTGTGACCACAAACCGGTCAGCTGCCTTTGCAAGCTCCCTAGGGTCTGTGATATTCTTGTCCACTAGATGCTGGTGTAACTCCATTTTACATTGTTTAAGTATGCTCTCAGATGCAATCAGATTAAAAATGCCTGTAAATGTGTCAACTTTGTTACCAGTGGTGCAACCATTCGGATATTTCAGGGAGTGATGAATAAATGCCTCAATGGTTTGACTCTGCTTTTTGGTGATCTTTCTAAAGCTCTTGAGGTTTTGTTCTGGGGTCTTGCATACTATCCTCAGATGACAGGTTTTCCCTGCATTTACCAATATTTGTAGATACTGTTTTAATAATTATTTGCAGTATGCTCATGACAATATTCAGAAGATGATCAATCCAATCAGGGCTTTCTGACCTAAAGGAGATATTCACTTCTGGACAATACTTGCATTATCATGGCACTTTAAAAATAATTTATTTTTAAGATCAATGCTTCAGAATGGAATATAGTTGATGTTCTTTTCGATGTCCAGGATGAAGATTTAGGTATTATTTTTCTCACGCATCTTGTAAAAAAGAAATATTTGTTATTCAGTGGGAGTTTTAGAAAATAAAATAGTGGTTTGTTCAAGAAGAGGTGCATCATTGCTGGTAATGCATTTCCTATTTGTGATAGGATATGTCTTCTTATAAATAACTACTACTCAGTAGATGTACAGGGATGAGCAGTGGCTTAAACACTGACTCAGTCCCACACTACTGCAAAGTAATTTGGTGATCCCAATCATAAAGGAAAAACAGGCAGAGACCAGCAGGTATACCTGCTTTGCCTTTTGAGGTAATACATGCCGTGGGCAGGTTATTCTCTGTGAAGGGGTATTAGTTGATAACAGTAGCAGTACAAACAGCAATGCTACAAATAATCCAAAATAAACAAATGTCCAATCAAGGTTCAATAAATATGCAATCAACTAACTAAAAATAGAAGAAAAATCCCACCCCTTGAAATAGAACTGGGAATTTCAACAATTGTTACAGTTCATAAATAATAGACTTGAAGAACAAGATGGAAGAGGGAGCTTGCAAGGGTCCCAGAAAGTGGACCAGGTGGACATGGGGGGTCATTCCGAGTATGGAGGTAACCATGCCGCTATTAGCGGCATGGCAATCACCATACCGGGTACCGGGTCTGGGTTCCTTGAATGAGGAATTACCGGGCCATTCTGACATTGGAGGGCCCGGTAATTCCTCATTCAAGGAACCCGGTCTTGTACATCCCCGTTCCCTTTCGAGCCCCCATAGGGTTCAATGGGAAAGGGGAGGGTGCTAACAATGGGCACGTTAATTACAGGCCCGTTGTTAGCACCCTGGTCTGCTCGCAGGACCTGCTAAGGTCGCCTGGTTTTACCAGGCGTCCTTAGCGGGTCCCACAAGCAGAACTCGTAATGAGGCGGTAAGGGGTTGACGGCTCCGGCACCTTTACCGGCGCCGTTAACCCCTTACCACCAGATTCGGAATTACCCCCATGGTCTCCTAACATCACATTCATCTTGTGGTTAGCAGGCTCAATAGCCTTGAGCCTGGTCTGACCAGACGTCCAGAGCGGGTCCCACTAGGGAACCTCGTAATAGGGCGGGATGGGTTTACCGGCACCAGCACCTTTACCGACGCCGTTGAACCCATTCTGCCTGGGTCATAATGAGGCCCAATGTTGGGATGTTTTGGTTCAATGCGATCTTAATAACAATCGGTATCAAAGCAGTGATTTGGTGCGAGTTCCCTAGGGGTCGATTTAACATTTAAGATGGCAAAACAATGTTTGCTAATGGTTTGGGTAGGGGGTGAGTCAGCAGCAAGATGATGGTTTCTGCTGGTTCAAGTTGGCATTCATGACAATGAGTTTGATGTCTTCCAGCACGCCGTCTTGGTGCTCATATCAGAGGCTCTATAGAATGTCGAGCTTGTTTGAGTTGTTCAAAATGAGTCAAGCCAGCATCTATGTTGCTCAAGACATTGCAAGTGGTTTGACGTTGTTTTAGGGTGCCAAGAGCAGCACCATGGGTCATCTGGTGGTTTAAAGGTGTTAGTGGGGTCAAAGCAGCTCAAAGACAACTTAAAGTGGCAAAAGTGGATTCCAGCTGCTCTTCGGATTCCTGGATGCTGGCAGACCCTATCCATGGGCTCCAGGAGAAGGTGAGTCCTCCTGATGCACTCCCAATTTAGAAAACCTGGCTGGCACCTGCACAGGTTCCTTCACCTTAAGTCACAGTGTCCCGGTTGCAGTGCCATCAGTGGTTGAGACCTTTGTCCAGCAGCAGTACACCCCAGTGTGCCATGGGGATTGTTAGAGAGCAGAGATGTCCTCTGCCTTGAATACCTCCTGTCATAACCTCTACAGTGGAGGGTTCTGGAATGGACTGCACTTACAGCAGAGGTCCAAGGGTGTACTATATTAATTCTGCTATCCAAAGTAGATTGAACAAAGGAGTGGGAGACCGCTTCCTCATAATGTCACAGGGAATTAGTCAAAAGCAATCCTGCTGTAAGGAGTCCAATCCCTATTGATGCCCCATTTGACAACTGCTTTCTGACATCAAACCTGGAGTGGAGTCCCTTGTACTACAGGATATGGAGGGGCAGGAAGGAAGAGAGCCCTGAAAGAAAACTAGAATGATGGGACCTTTTCTCAGGCCTACCTTCCATATCTGGCTGCTCTAACTCTGTCCCTTTCCAATACCAGATTACCCCAAAGTCCCTCGAATGAGTATCACCCTGTTGTCAGGTTAGTTTTTTAATGTAATTATTCAGTTTTCAGCATGACTCCGAAGAGATCTTTTAATGAGAGGTCCTGGTCCTGGAGGAGAGGTGTTACCGTTGCACATTGGGAATTAATAGAGGCAGATGCTGCTATTGCCTCACTGGCTCTAGTGGATACATCCAAGATATCCATGAATCCACATGGCCCTGATATAGCTTGTCCAAGGATAAAAGGGGTGGCACTTGCATGCTATTGCATTTCCGTGGCCCTGATAATGGCATGTTTTCATCAGTCACCATAACATAACCAGGAATGGCTTATAATAAGAGATTACACTGCCACCAGATAGATATGCAGACAGTTACTATATTTTAGATCAGGGGCACAACATTTAATATTCTACCAATGTCGGCAGAAACTTGGTAGTTCAGCAGCTTTCAAGAATGCACTTGTAAAAGTTGAATCTACCCTGTGCCATTGAAGAGCAGGATCTGCAGATGTCATGAGACACGTGCAGCAAAGGTACATGGATGCATTATGATTTTGGCTTGGAGGCTTATCTGAAAAAGTGGTCTTTTTAGCCAACTTCTTTTTCAGGAACAGAATGACATGCATCATTTTCTAATAACAAAAATAAAAAAGCGAGGGATTCTACACCTGCACTGGATGGCATTCTGTCACAGGTCTACATACATTTTTTTCTGGCACACAAAGTGCAGTATCAAAACAGATATGAAGCAAGATGTATTTATTTATGTCTTCATTATTATTGAGGAATAACATATAGTCCAGAGTCTAGCAATATTATTGTTTCTGTATTATCTGTACAATATCTACTTTTTGCTGGTAATGTTGTCCTACCTCAAAGTACTCTTCATCCAAAGCATGGTGGTTTAGCATGCTCTTTACTCATCAGCATTAGAAGGTTAAGTGCTGATCTTATATCTTTGACTATGTATGTTGGGAAGTGGGGGCGATCGTCTCAGGCTCCTAAGAGGTTCAGGGTGAAGCAGAGGCCTCAAAGTATGTTGTATACGCTTGGGGAAGATATGGGGTGAGGGGGCAGTAAAATGAAGCTGTATTATGGGTGAGTAGTGCATGTGCGGGTATACATTATATTAGTGCTGAAACGCCATTTTAGAAATAAGCAACCATATTGAAATCGATGCCTAACGCTGCGATGCAACCAGGGCAGTAGCCCCAGGCCATGAACGAGGAGACAAACTTGTGTATACGAGAATAGGTTGCCACATGGGCAGCAGTGAGAAATGCCAGAGCCACAGAGATACTTAAACCTTCTATTGTTCCACACTGCCAGCATTCATATCCCAGGAGCAATGTGCACTGCAAAGCTGTGAGGGGCTGAGAGCTCCCCGCAAAGAGTTATCCCACGAGAAGGGTGGCACAAGCCTCCAACTTTCCCCAGCCAGCCCCCGACCACCGACCATAAAGCTGTTAAACATCAATCGATCAGAAAAGATCAGAAAGCCAGGGCAGGATTCCCCCACCATTAGGTCATGTGATTTGTGCTGCAAGGTGATAAGGAGAAAAGTAACAAATCTAAAAACGAGGGTGGGGAGATTAGGAAAGGCACCAACGTGGCTGGAATTGAGCTGGGGTTTGTAATTTATAGCGACCTCGATAATATCCACTGCGCCCATGCCTGCAGTACCAGGTGCACTCTAGGTTAGATTCAGAGAATGTATTGTTTTTCTGTTCCTAATTGGTAATTAAATGAAGCTTCGTGCCTGTTGATGTACGAGATGGAGCCCGCGCAGAAAAAGATGGATATGAGGGGCTGGGACCAATGGCCTTGCATCCTGTATGGTGCAGGTAGCCTATGTATAGGGTCACACCAACCAGCCATTTGAATTTGTAACCTATGTAACCTACATCATTCATGATGATGTGCACCCTTTTAATGTGCTGCTAGTGCTGATTGTGCCAGAATGTTTCGTGGCAGCAGAGCTCTTTGTTGGTACATCATTACTTTTTGTGGAAATAAACCTTGTTCTCCTTGCAAGAGGTGTACTGGGCCTTTTTCCCTAGTGGGTGCATTTTTTCTGGTGTGAGCATTGAGGGCTTCCTTAAAATGTTTGTTGACCCTGATGTGATCCCAGTGACCCATGCAAAGACAGAGGTCCCGGCAGCACTTCTGGAGAGGCTGCGTGCACCTGCAGAGACCAGTCCCAAGAGCACAACCCTCAGTCTTGTACAGGAGCCGTTTTCATAAATTCCTGTCTGCTCTTTGGAGTGGAGCGCGGCTCCTAGGAGGGTGCGTGCCATTATTAGGGCCCTGTGATGGAGGAGCTCGGGTGAACACGCAGATTAAGTACACCTCGTGCCTCAACAACTACTAGGGTTCACTAAGTGGGAAGGGGGAGAACGGGTGCCAGTGTCTAGGTTGCGTGTGTGAAAAAGGGGAGAGTGAGAGTATATGGTGGAGTAGTGTATGTTTTGGCGAAGGAGGGTGTGAAGGCTTGATGGCCATTTTTTATTATTATTATTGTTGTAAGGATATGAGAAGAGAAACAGAGAAGTTGGGAGCTTTTCCAAGCTAGGAGAGACGATGGTCCAATGTTCTGAATTGTGAAAATGGAATAAAAAAGTTGGGGCTCTGTTTAATTAGACAGCTCGGATTCCTGTGCCCAATATATGCCAGGCAGGGGAGTGAGATGAAGTAGTGTCCGTTATTTTAGTTAATTATTTGACTTTGTTGTTTTAGTGTTTTATATTTTATTGTGTCGAAGACGGGGGCCAAGGGAGGGCCTGTGGAAGAAGAGGTGTGAGTGTGGAGTGCTTTGAGTGAGAAGGTGTGCGTGTGGGTAGGGTGTGAGTAAGTGGAGCCTGGGGAATTGGTGCAACGGATGGGCAGGATTGTTTATGACAAATTGCTGCTGGTATATGGAGTAATATCTTTTTGAATATTGTACTTGTTAATATGGGGGTGATGACTCATCTGGAGTATATGTATAGTGCGTTACCATTGTACAAGGATAAAATACAGCAGTACCACAAACAATGTGAGGCAGAGACACGAGGGGGGGTGTCCCACCCATGGCCTGAGCAGTACACTAATAATAGAGGGGTATTGGAACACATGAGTACATTTTAGCAGCCAAATACAATGCCAAAAAACTTCAAAAAAGAAAGGAGGTATAAGAGCGGTGGAAAATGGCTGAGGACATTGAGGACAGCGAGGAATGTAGGCATCAAGATGTTAGTAGCCCAGCTCCAGACTGCACCTGAGGAAACACAGTCACCCTACCCAAATACGGCTGTACCCGCTCACTGCCCGGACTGCTACAAGATAAACCAATACAACCTATGCAGCTTCACCCACCACAGCACTGCCCCATATCTGTTATACCACTCCCCCCCTGACTTCACTTACCTCGAGGGGCCTTGGGGCTGGGCTTCAGCATCTACCTCCGCTGGTGCTTTCCTCGGTCCTGGCCAGCAAAGTCACAGCATTCTGTGTGTGTGGCCATGCTGGAATAACTGTGCATGTGCAGACTGGCATGGCCCATGTTCCGTGCATGCCCGGTGTAGAGGGTTCTGGGCAATGTCAGCTTGCTGTTCAAGCATTGTTGTTGGTCTGGCTCCATATAACAGCCGGTGATCTTTTCCTCTTCACATCTTAGCGCGCTGGTTTTCGCCAGTGTTGTGCTCCAGCATCCTGTATTCAAAGTTTCCTTCTCCTTGCCCTCTTGTTGCGGTTCTGTCCCGTGGCGTGGGAAGTTGATTCAGGATCCCCCAGTTGCATCCTGGAAGGTCTTGGGATGGTTTCTCGTGTCGCATTATCTTCACTGCATATGACAGCCTGGCATCGTCAGCACAAGCATCCGGAAAATCAGGTACACAGTGACAGCAAGATGTCCTGCTTTGTGGATTAAGACACCTATCCACCGGTTCCGACATGGTCTCTACTCAGGAAATACAGGAAGAGCTCCAAGCCCTCTGCCATGAAATATCAGTCCTTAGATAAGAGAATGTCACCCTCCGAAAATTGGTTGTCACTCCATTCATGCCTCAAGCTGAAAGTGCCATGGCACATATGACTCCCAGGAAGTTTGACAGTGAACCCAGACGTCTGGCTGAATTTTGCAACCACTGTAAAGTCGACTTTATGTTTCGGCCATCCCATTTCACACAGGAGAAAGCCAAGATCGGATACATCCTTGGGAACCTAACGGCTAGTGATCTGGCCTGGGCAGCACTGTATGTGGCTCCAATATCCAATAGCCCCATCTTGGATGCTTTTTCTGTATTCGAACTGACCTTTTTGGAGGTGTTTCAGTCACCTAATTTAGCTTTGTTTGCCCATAACCAGTTTATCGAGGTCCGACAAGGTGGCAGTGATATAATTAACTATATGAGCTGGTTCAAACAATTGACATCCAATTTAAAGTGGCTAGAAATAACCCAGAAGACCTTGTTTCGTCTGGGATTGAGCGACTAATCCAAGGATGAGTTATTACACATAGCAGAACCAGGAAACCTGTTGTCATTGATAGAACAAATATTAAAGATCGATCATCATCTCACTGAAAGAAAAAGTGAAAGACGGAGGACCGACGAATGGATCCAGGACTTGTGACTAACCCAGAAGTCCCAACCAATCCTGCGGATCTAGCTCCGGAGCCCATGCAGTTGGGAGCTGTTTGAGGTCCATTATCTGAATCTGAGAAGAAACAATGGCGTACTAACCGTCTCTGCCTGTACTGTGGAGCAGCCAGACACTACTTGGGTTCTTGTCCTTTACACCCTCCCGGGCGTTCAGATAACTAGAAGGCTTGCGTTAGAGAAGAAGGTAATGACAAGCCCTGAAACACTTTAAGTCCTTCTATCATTGGCGCCCATGCAACCAGTGACCCTCCTTGTTCTAAAAGTCCAAATCACCTGGGGGAATAGGCAAGAAGAAACCATTGCCTTACTCAATTGTCAGACCTACAGGAACTACATTGATGCAGCTTTCATTGCCGAAAACCGGATTCCTATACAGTACAAAGAGAGAGTGTTTCTAGTGGAAGTAATCAACGGGACACCATTAGATTCAGGACCGGTCCGGCAACACACTGGATGTCTGGGCTTTCGAATGAATGACCATTTGGAGCAGATCTCATTTGATATCGTCAAGACACCATCTTTCCCAGTGGTTTTGGGTCTCCCCTGGTTGCTAGTCCACAATCCCCATATCAACTGGGAAACACAGACGTTAATCTTCTCCTCTAGTCATTGCATCCTGAAGTGTTGTTCCAAAGCCAAGATCTGCATTTCCTGCACATTATTGGAGTCTCCAAAGAGCAACAATGTACATCACTTATGCCTTTGGTGATCTGAACCGGAAAGCAGATGAATTGTCCCGCTCCCTGGATAACGACAAATCACCCAACATCTTGGAGATACCGATCATCGCTGTCAAACACTTCCTGATGGCATTACGGCCTCACTTGGGTTCACTTCTTCGTGAGACCTTGTCCAATCCTACTAGGACAGGCCTACTGGGGAGGAATGGTATCAGTGAGAGGGATAGTCGCTTGTTTTGCCTGGAACAGCTATATATTTCCACTTCTGACCTTCGTGTGGCTATAATGCGAGGACTTCATGATTCCAAAGTCGGCAGACAACATTGTGTGACGGCAACCAAAGAACCGGTCGCACAGCAGTTTTGGTGGCCAGGATTGGCTTGTGAACTTCAGGATTATGTGGGTACGTGCCATGTCTGTGCTCAAACCAAGACCCCACGCAGGAAGCCCTTGGGGTTGTTACGACCCACTAAACTGCCTCCCTTTCCCTGACATACTGTGGCCATCAAATTAATTGTGGAACTGCCACCCTCAGAAGGCCACAAGTGTATTATGGTTGTAATCAACTGCTTTTCTAAATTGACACATTTTCTTTAGTTTCCCAAGATTTCAACAGCTGTCCAGACCCCTGAACTACAGAATGACCAATACCCAATACACATACTACAACTAGCTGATAAACTCAAAGAAGGGCAGTGAATGCTATAATATAAGTGCTATGCTCCGGATAGACTGTTAATAGAATGTGTTCTTTGCACTAAACTGTATTGGTATCTCTGTATATGTCACATATGAGAATGGTAACAGTGTTAATAATTTTTGTCTCGGGAGGAAAGCTCAGGGGCAACGTGCTCACCTTGGAAGCAAGACGACATGGAGCAACACAGGTTCGATTCCCAGGTCCGTCCTTAGAAACCGCTGGGTAGTAAGCATGTTATAAATAACTTATCATATCATATCATATGTACTTATGTACAGCGCTACAGTTTTGTTGTCGTTCAATATTTGTTTCAATGTTCTTTTTTGTCACATGCACCTAGCATAATTATATGTCTACAAAAATGGGTTCTAGTTTCTCTCTGCTAGATTAATTTGAATTTTACATAATTAATGTGAATATGATACACATTCTGGAGACACAGTGCTGTTTGTATTGTTCCAATTAGATACAGAACAAGCTTCAGGACTTGCAAGACGTATAAAGTAACAGTACCTAATGCCCACATTAATCCACACTTACGGTGATTCAGCTCACTGCCAAGAATCTCATGCTTTCCCTGTCGGGAAAATATTTTTGTATTTAGCCTTTATAATCCTAGTCCCAGACAGAGTAGGGGCAGACCCTCATGTGTTCTAGTCCAGATGGCACAGACATTTCTCCATGACATTTATCGTTTACATGGCCTTCCCGAGAAGATTATTTTGGACTGCAGGTCTCAATTCCTTTCTTTTTTCTGGTCTCAGGTCTGTAAACATTTGGGGGTACATTGTGCCTTAAGATATGGATACCATCCGCAAACCAACGGCCAGACAGAGAGGGCTAATCAGACCCTTGAACATTATCTGTGTTGTTATGCAAATGCTTTGCAGGACAATTGGTATTCAAACTTGGACATGGGGGAGATAGCCTAGAACAACTCCTTGCATTCTTCCTTCCGCTGTAGCCCTTACTATTGTAACTATGGGATTCATCCAAAATTGGTGCTATTTTGACCGATCCCACCAAGTCCTTTCCCTTCTGGAGATGGCTTGATCTCCAGGATACAGTCGCAACATCGACTTGCCAATGGAATCCTGGAGCTGACAGGCATCATACCACTGAACCGGAGATCGTGGTTGTCCTCCTAGAATTTACCTCTCTGAAATCTGCCCACCAAGCTCACTCCTCATTTTTGGGTCTTTTCAAGCTCATCGGGTTGCTGTCCTCAGTGGCTTACTGGCTTCAGCTCCCTCCTTCTTGGCACATGCATCCCATTTTCCATGTCTCTCTTCTGAAACCCTTTGTGCCCAATTCTTTTGGGAGAGCCTATCCTCGCCCTGCTCCTGTATTGTTCCGTGGTTCCCCAGAGTTTGAGGTGCAGAAGATATTTCTTTGGCATCTGTGGCAGCCTGGGGCTCCTGGCTTTCTTGGGAGGGGGCATAGTATTACACCACTCCCCCACCTGACTCACTTACCTTTAGGGGCCTCCAGGTGGGGCTTTGGCATCTCTACCCCTGCTGGCACTTTTCCCAGCTCTGGCCAACAATGTCGCGGCATTCCATGGGCACGGCCATGTTTGAATTACTGCTGTGGTCCTCGTTCTGTGCTTGTGCAGTGTACAGGGCGCTGGGCAATGCCACTGCATCTGTGCACAATGCCCCCCAGCCCAACACTGTCAAAGAAATGCAGATGTTCCTTGGACTCTACAACTATTGCTGGGCATGGATTCTAGATCATGTGGCCTACACTCTGCCCTTGCTGCAGGGCCTCAAGGAAACACAAAAAGCAGACAAAAAGATAATGATGACGAAGGACATGCTCGGAAGTGTTAGCAACCCCTGACTACACACAAAAGTTGTATCTTTTTCTCGCCCCAATGGTCAACTGAAGACTGCGGTGCTTACGCAGAAGAGCGCAATGGGCCAATAGCCATCGTGCCTAGAAACCTTTTGTAAAGGCGCGTTATACCTGATATATCATAGCATAAATGTCATATCATATCATGGCCATTGGCCTATTACAGCAGAGTGCTAGACTCAGTGATGCAGGGCCAGCTCCCATGCAAACAGGCACTTGCTGCTACTACCTTTGCAATTGAGAAGAGCTCCACAATCGTCAAGGGATGCTCCGTCACACTGTATGTAAAACATGCCGTGTTTGCCATACTTGAGCGATCCAAATCCATTTCAAGAACACAGCAGGCATCTGCATATGAGGTCACCCTGTCCAGACCAAACATTCATATAGTACGAAGCAAAACAGTACATTCTGCCACTTTCCTGACAGAATTGAGTATGCATGAGGACCTAACAAGAGACAACTCTGTGACATTTGAGGGGGAAGAAGAGGATATCCAAAAAGTGAAAGACAGCCCGCTCGAGGGGGGGAGGTCCTCTTTGTTGACGGTTAGCAAATATTGACCAGGGGACCAGTTTGAGGCATACTGGTGCGGCAGTTGTTCACCTTCTAGTGCAAAAAAGGATGCCCATGGACTATTCGGCCAAAGCAGCAGAACGTATAGTGCTTATCGAGGTGCTTCAAGCATCTCACGGGTGCAGCGTGACCATTTATTCCAAATGAGCATATGTTACCACCACAGTGCACTTAGGACTTGCCTGGTGGAGGAGGAGAGGGTTTAGGAGGGCTGCCAGTTCCCCAGTACAACATGCAGCATTGCTGGACAAATTGATTGTGGCGCTATCCGAGACCTCGCTAACGGTGGTCATGACTGCACCGCCCATACCAATGATACAGACAAGTTTTCACTCAGGAACGCCACTGCAGACACGGCTGCAAAGCAAGCTGTATATTTCCCTGCACCACACATTTCTGAATATCCAGTGGTAGCGCAGGGTCATGGGCAATTGCAAATGTCATATAATTCACTACTGATTGCCCACCTAATTGAATTGCAGGGGCATTTCAGACAGGAGGAGAAGGACTTGTGGTTAAAGAGAGGGTGTAAACAGTCACCCACAGACTTATTATGGCGGCAGGAGGCAACAGGGAAATCTGTTATGCCACATGACTTGCTGCTGCTCGCCTTCGACCAGCTGCACCACCCAATCCCATGTATCAAAACAACATATTGCTGCGGATATACAGGAGGACTGGTTTGTCCCTAATCTGCAAGAGATTTTAACTAAAATGGTTATTCACTGCACCACATGTCAGACTTACAACACTGGTGTCACATTAAGAACTGTTCGAGGCACACTGCCTCTCCGGACTGCCCATTTTGCGAGTTACACATAGACTACACAGACATGTGGGATTGGTCTAGTGGATCTCGCTATATGATCGTAGTGTGCAACCTTGTTTTTGGTCCGAGAGGTTTTCCCTCGATGGGGTGTGTGCGATGTTCGAATACCTGATAACGGCACAACCTTTTTCAATGAGCTGTTTAAGGAAGTAACAGTAATACTGGGCATCAAGCATCGAATGTGCACAATTTACCACCCCAGGCCAACAGAGTTGTATTGTACAGAAGATCAACTGGCATTAAAAAGTTAATTGTCCAAGTTCTGCACGACTTAAAAGAAGAAGTGGGTGCACTGCTTGCTTCTTGCACTTTCCAGGATGCGCACGCAGCCCTGTAAGGATTAACATTTATCACCCCATGAGATGGTAACAGGGCAGCGAATGCACATGCCTCAGTAAGAAAATCATCTGATGCTCACAGGGCTACGTCCGTTCTGGGAGATTTGTTTGTAAGTTATCTGCCTGCCTTAACAATAGCCATGAAATGCATCTCTCAACAGATAGTGCCACCCGGACTGCAGAAATGACCAGCGCTGTATCGGATACACCTGCAACAGCAACTCCTTTACAGCTATTTCCAGGCGATTTAAACTATGTAAAAATGGTTGTCTGTCGGTGGAGTGAGCCTAGATATAATGGTCCATTTAAGGTCACCTATGCCACTCCCTTGGAGGTGAAAGTTTGGGAGCTGCGGTATTGGATACATCTTTCAGATGTCCGCAGAGCACCCCTTATTGCACCCCCTGCTCAGGTTGATTAAGATCTAAAAAAGAAGAGATTATAACCCACTTCACCCTCTCATCTGATCAGTCTGTTTGAAAAATTCACAACTAACAAAAACGGCCAACAGAGCCATATTTTTTGATTTTAAGATTACTGTAAAGACTGGAGCCAGGTATCTTTACTTCTGCCGTCTATATGGTAGGGTAAAGGCACAGAACACCCCAGCAAGGCTCTCAATTTGGTAGAATGTGGCGAGAAGCCATGCTTAAGATGTCAGCAGGTGATGCAGGCAGGTTCTTAAGTGCAGTGTTTCCCCAAAGCTCCCACATAGGAATGTCCATGTACTATGTTAGGTGAAAACATAGCTTCTTTATATAAAATAAGGTTTGCTGCCACTATCATATATATATATATATATATTCAATAAAAAAACTTTCTTAAAGGGATGTTATGGTTAAGTTGCGCTACAAAAAACCTATGAAATTCAGTAAAAAAACGTTCTTAAAGGGATGGTATGGTTCGAAGTAAAACCGAAAACCCCCTGAAATTCACCAGTTATGGTAAGCTAAGCAACCATAACTCGCGCCACCACCGTGCGCTGCTAAAACTAACACACAGGACATCAAAGATGACATCACAAATGTCATTGATGACATTTACCTGTCCGTGTCGTTCGCAACCAAGATGGAACTGTTCTTAGAATACACCCGGTGTCTGGGATGTCCGTCAATTAACAAAATGGAGGTGTCCTAAGGACACTATACCTGTCTGTGCCGTTTGCAACCATGAGTGAACTGTTCTTAGAACACACCCGGTGTCTGGGATGTCCGTAACTGGACAAAATGGAGGAATCCTAAGGACACTATACCTGTCCGTACCATCCGCAGCCAAGTTGAAACTGTCCTAAGAACATGGGCGGTGTCCGTGATGTCCGTAGTCAAACAAAATGGAGGTGCCTTAAGGACACTATACCTGTCCGTACAGTCTGCCGAACATCTACGCACATGCGCACTACACTCGTTAGTCCTGCGAACATCGCGCCTGTCCGTAACTGTCTGTCTCACTTTTGAGGACCTGAACACTGTCCGTAGAATATCTGCACGCATTTGCACGACCGTTCCCGTGCATTTGGTGTCCCTTCGCAGACGTGTTCCCGACTTCATCATGTGACCGCACCCACGCTGAGCGTCTGTCCTAATTTGCAGACACTGTCCGGTTTCCCGACATTTTAAAATAACTTTTTCAAACAATCCAAATTATTTTACAGTAAAAATTCACCATTGCACATGTCCCAGACAATGACCCTGGCTTTCCACATACTTTTTGAAACTTTTTTAACCTTCATTGTGCTTCTGGCTATTGCAGATTGACTTTTGCTGCCTTTGCTGCTCTTGCTGAGATTAGCGATTTAACCCTGATGGCATCCATGGCTGCTGTTGCTACATCTGCCTCAGCACCACCCCCAAAACCTCCACCACCACCACCTCCCCAAGGGCCTGCAGAGGGGAACAGGCGTGAGGATGTAGAGACCGAGGATGAAGAGGATGAAGAGGATGAGGTAGAGGAACTCCCTACTACCAGCACTTGTCGGGAGTCTTGGGTGTGGCGGTTGGTTACCATTTATGGTAACGTACCAAAAGCATGTGCGAACAAGGTCACCTGCAACCAGTGCAAAATGGTACTGAGTCGTGGGAGACGTGGTGCGTACAGCTTTGGTACGACATCCATGAAGAGACACATAATGTCGTTCCACAATGCGGACATTCGCAAGGTTGTACCTTGTGATAAACGTAGTAGGTTGAGTTCCTCTACAGCATCCTCCGTTTCCGCTCCGCTCACCATAAGAGACACTACTGTGGGAGAGCGCATCCCTCCAGCTGCTTCATAGGCCATTCACGATGCTGTTGACCCTTACCTTTCGAGAGTCACAATATTGTGTATGTACTGCGATGCAGTACTCTGCACGGGGGAGAGTCTTCAAAGTGCTTTCGAGGCTACGGTCACAGAGCACCAGAAGACCTGCTACCTACCTATGTAAGGCCGACCCTACATCTTCCTCTCTCCACCTGCCCTTTTTTATCCCTGTGGTTGGTGTCCCTTCATTACCCTCCTTTCTCCTCCTCTCCCAGTGTGCCGTGTGTAAAAAACCCCAAAAAATATAAAACAACAAAAACCAAAAAAAAAAAGGCTCTTTACAGAGCCGTCTTTCACTGTTTAAAAATAGAAGTGGCAAATGAACAGTGCAGGGCCCTGTGCATGTTTTTGAAGTCCGCAGACATTTATAGGGTGCTACCCTAGAAAAACCAATGCACTTTTCTCTGGGCGGAAGTGGTGGCTCTGAATAGAGCCTTTTGGTGGTGTTTTTGTGTGTTTGAAAAACTTGAAATCGTTAACACCTACTGCAAAATGGATGAATGTATTTCCAAAAAAGGTTGCAATGCATTTTGTACATTTCTCAGAAAAATCGGATTGCCAGCATCAGTAAGATGGACTCCATCTCTGCGAAATATGTATGTGCTACGAAACATAATATTTTCATTGTGAAAAGAGGACTTGCCAACATCTCTTAGTAAGGCACAAAAAACCTTATTGACATTTTGCCTCGCTTTCTTCATTTGTGGACCAAATGAAGAAGAACGCAGCCACATTTGTCTTTGCGCAATACGAGACAAAATTACTTGGGAATTTGGAAACATGTCCATGACCTTCCCAAATCCTTCTTTCATTGCAAATTGCAAAGAAATTCCAGACACGTCCTAAACTGTTCCCTCCACAATGAATTATAATTATGTCTGGATGATGCTCTGACTCTAAAGTAGCACAGAGAGGTACCAAGTCCACCACTTAATTACACGCACTCCATGCCAGCGCACTTCCACATGAGGGAATCCAAGATCTGCAGCTACTCCACAGCGTTCTGCATGCACCTCCAACCAATGTATCCATGAGTTCCCCTAAATCCAGATAATCTGTTTTCGGAAACACACAGCCATAGCTATCTGGTCTTCTCTCAGGAAAAACACGTTCTGACAAAAGCTCTCCTTACACAACACACCCACTAAACATTACTGACCAATCCCTTGCTTTGCTCATTCTCATTTGCATGCCTCTCCACCCCAGAATTCCTGCATGTAATACGCGCTGTCCGCGGACTACTGCATGTCCGCGGACATATCTGAGCGTGGTGAATGTAAATTTAAATAGTGTGCCCCATTTCCCCTTTGAGGTTGGCTCTGAAAAGAGCTGTTTTTTTTTGTTTTTTTTTCAGATGCTTGACAGACAACTGTTATTTTTTATTTTTGTTTTTTTTTTTCTTCTTACTTTACTACTAAAATCTTCACATAACCTTCTCCAAAGAAACCCTTACATTTCCCAAAAAAGATATGTAAATGCCATCTTCTTCAAAATAAAGAGCATTCCTGGAATCAATATTCTCATTATTACAGAAAAACATACCAGCTCTAGGCATGAGAGCACACATGCCTCGGTTGATTGCACACCTACCAACGTTTTGCTGAGGACAAAAAACAGAACTATTGTCCCATATTGCCCTAGGTAGTAATCCAGAAATAATTACTTTGGCATTTGGGAGGATGTTCATTACTGCTTGAACCAACTGTTCCAAATCTGCCAACAAAGTAGCGGCACTGACGTGGCCCAAATGGAAAGCACCATAGTGCAAAAGTACCAGATGGGGATTGTTCATCCTGCCCACATCTTCACAAACTTGTAAAATTCGCTGTACATTGCATTCAGGAAGAGCGCTCCACACCACCTCCACTCCTTTAACATCGAAATTGTTTGCCAGATGCCTGCATTGAGCATACTGCTGTAAACCATGCACAAACATATCTCTAAGCACCAACACCCTGACTTTCTCCACCGCTGCCATCCTCACTACACACAGTCTCTTTGTTCACAAATCCACAATGTCAATATCTGATTGGCTGATCCGTACAGTCCCCTTTCCATGCTGGATTTCCTGGAAAGCCCCAGATGTGGCACGCCCTATCCGCGGACAGCCGCGGTGTTCACGCGGCACGTAACTCTTAGCCAGCCCTTCTTCCCTGTCCACATCACTCTCGGTGCCAATCCCTCATTTGATACAGCTAAGCAGTCACACAACCATCCCCATTCACATCCAAGACCTCTACATCTAACTCATCATCAGAGTTCCTCACTTCAAATGTACTGTTGATCACTCTGAGTACAAGTCACACATCATTGGAAAGCACCTACTACAAAAACTACTCTACAAGTCTCCAAGATTTCTACTTACAGCTGCATGCATACCCACATGCATGTAAACAAACTAGAGGTATGCATATGTTATTCACATTACATGTACAACTCTTATGAATCCATACAAATAGAGTAATGCCACTAAACCTGCATAAGCTAATCATACATGCCAACCCTCCCGATTTACTTGCGAGACTCACGATTTTTCATTGAAAAATTGCACTATTATTTACTGTCTCCTGCCGAAATTAATAGTAATCCCAATGCAATCCTATGGGAAAAATAAATGTTCCCGATTGCTGTGGTGAAATGTTCCCGATTGTTGGCATGTCTGCCTATAAAATGAACTTATTGACATATTTCCCATCTACTGTAATCAACTGTCACTTCGAAATCTGTCTGCTATCTACAACACAGCTTTAAAAAACCAAATGAATTTCATACAGTTAAAATTCTACTCATTTCCAAAGCATGTTGAACTAAAATATTGTAAATAAAATATAAAGGCTCCACATAGTCAAATGAAATTCATGCATACACTATTTTCAGATATCAACCAAGAATACTACTACAAAAACATAAAAATCAACGTCTAAATTAACATCAGGGCTATACACACACAAAATTACTAACTTCTTTCTTTTACAATTGCAGTGTGGACCACTCTCCAGAAAATCAGCAGCATCTGAACTACAAACAACATATCCGAAGAAACCTGCTCATTCCACACAAAAAAGAGTAGGTACAACACTACCGTAATATTCTTACTGTTCCTCAAACACACTGTGTGTTTCATTCATGTAATTTCCGCACCAAAAAAACTGAGATTTCTGAACCATTCTGCCCACAAATCCCCATTGATTAACCAGGGATTAGCAGACAGAATGGCACACAAATCCCGTTTTTTTTTGGAACACAAATAACATACTGAACCCTAAAATGTTAGTATTACAAAACAAATAACTGTTTTAATTTTATACAATTAGGTTTACTATTAATGCTTCTCCTCACCACTAGCTCACTTTCTACTCTCATCTGAACCGCAGTTTAGTAACACACAAATATAAGAATAGCCTTCCCAACTAATTGTAGCTGCCCAATGCACAACAACACACCACCACATACATCTTTCCCATCGTACTCAGACACTCATGCTCACAAGCACACATACATTGCAGAACGGCCCAACCCATACCTTCTTGTTTTTTTCCAACAGACCCCAAAGAATGCCTACCAAAAAGCAAGTCCATAGAAAGCAACGCAGAAAAAGAGCAAATGAAAATAAAAGTATCCAAAATAAGCATCCATCTCTACCAGAGTTTGTACAAAATGTTCAAACAAAACAGCTAATAGAGTCATTTAGCGAAACAAAACAAGCTTCCAGTACAGAAACTTTGACTCCTCTATCAAAATGTAAAACGAAACAGAAAATGATTAACAAGAATTTTGGCTACCACTACTGCTAAAACTGGTCCTATAAATCTTGACATACTAGCAAGTAACCATACCAAAAAAAGTATTTTAGCAAAAATGTTCTGCCACAAAGTCCTTCAGAATCTTATGAAAACAGGACACAAATCATGCACAACTCTTTAAACCTACCGTAGAAAATTAATCTTAGAAGCTTTGATAGACAGTGAAATCCTTCTGAAAAGAAACTTATTCATTTTAGTGTTAAACAGAATGAAAGTACTAAAAAACGAACTTCTAAATTACAAAAAAACTTCTCAATAAATGGAATGTCAACAAAAATAACTTCTTTACTATCTGTGGAGGTGAATGGAGTCACACCACAAGCACAGAACCATATTTTAATTCGGAAGCATACAAACAAAACCAAACAAGAACAATTGCCATCCATAGCAGTGGACGAGGTTATGAAAAAATAATAACACCATAATGGAACAAGAAATACTGCTCACAAAAAATCCCCAGAAAACACAGAATTACCTCTCCATTTGACTGAACCAGAACGCCCAGTATACAAATGGCCATGCACATCAATGTGTAACATTCCCAAAAAATCGTTCAAATCTTTATGCCAGTTCCTCAATCAGTATGTGAAAGGCAAAGACAAAATCATAATGAAAGTGCTGCATCATATGGATACCTGCCCAATGCGCCAATACACAGGACTACAAGGACATTCATTAGCCTGCATTTCAGGACCTATTTGCAAAAGCACCTTCCATCATATCAAAATGATATCAACACATCATTCAACTATAAGAAATCCAGTCTATAAACTGTACTTTGCTAAATGTCCTGCTTTAGCACTAGCCAATTTAAATAATGTTCTTCTACATGCTACACCCAAAGACCTACTCGAAGAAATCGACCATATCCAGAGAAAATATTATGGAAGTGAAAGCCACTTACAAAATGCAATAGATTCACAACAGACTAGCAACAATTCTTGACATGGCAACCTTCTACTACACACATACAAAAAAGAAATTCTAAAATTTAAAAGTACATCCGCTGAAGTACCAAACCATGTGTGTGTGTGTTGCTGCATAACTTTTTATAAAAGTAACACAAAAACTATAGACGTAACATACAAAATAGAAGACAATGAAGATTCCAAATGGTTTGAATTAGTTCTCTACCTTATAGCAGAAAACAAATACGATTTAACTAACACCTTAATACTTTGCAGTTACTGCACTACAAAATTTGACAACAACCAAACTTCTTCACATGCCATCACAAATAACTTGAAATTATTCCCACTACCAAAACCTCTGTAACAACTCAATTTATATGAGACCATCATAATTCAAACAGTGTGGCCATTTCAAGCAATAATACACCTTCAAGCAAAAACAGCAAAATTACCTCCCTCTGAATTGGTGAAAGGCATTCGTGGCAAAGTAGTTTATTTACCATTAGATCTGAAGGGAAATGTGCACACTCTGGGAGTGCAACGTCTAATAGAGCAAGCTTTAATTGTCTTAGTAAATGGTGTACCTACAAAAGACAAAAAAAATTGGCAACAACTCATAGACATACATAAAGTTAGACAAGCCTTGCAATATCTAAAAGACAATAATGAATACTGCAAAGAAATAAATATTGAAGAAAACATAAGGGAAACAACTGAAATAATTCAAGAGTCACCAGAACTGGTCAATTTGAACTTCTAGATCCTGCTACAGTATCCAATATTTTAGACCATTATACAATTCATCCATTACACTCTAATGACACCGTAGATGATGCACTAGAAACGTACCAAGTGTGACAAACCAAAGGCTCACCAATCAACATATGGGAAAAAAGTATAGAAGCACGTGCTTTTCCTCTACTCTTTCCTACTGGCAAATACATATTCCACCTCCTCTTTGAAAGTGAACTAGCAACTCTATGTTACGGAGTTGCACACACATTGGAATCAGGAACCCACTTTCAAAAATATGTCAGCTACGCAATTAATACAAAAAGTGCAAGAAAAACATGAGGTTTTACAATCAAGCATTACAAATCTCTTAGTAAACATGCGTGGTACGAAAGAGTACTGTTCCGACATCACTGAGATGTACGTTGCATGATCAGAAACCTTGGCCCACCCACTTGGTTTGTTACATTAAGTTGTGCAGAATATGCATGG